>NC_133801.1:1571064-1590633 GCF_043250625.1 Sebastes fasciatus
CAGATATTAGAAAGACCGCTGACACGTTCAGGATAGTCTTATCTATTAACCGTCTCTGTGAAGAGAGAAAGAGAGGGATGAAACGCTGCACACCAAAAGCAAAGCGCATTCTTCACGCGGCGCGATTAAATGAAAAGTCAAGACATGGCCGGCACACCGACGACCCTGACCCGCCGATATACACCCTCACCGGTACTGCACTTAGCATCAACATATGCTCAAAGCATGACATGGCAAACTGCAGCAACTGGGCATGTCTGTAAAGGGGAGACTCGTGGGTACCCACAGAACCCATTTCAGAGGTCAGAGGTCAAGGGTCCCCTTTGGACATGGACTTGACAGTTTTTACTCGCTAAAATTAGCGTAACTTTAAAGCGTTATTTAACCTCCTTCATGACCAGCTAGTATGACTACCGATCGGTTGGTACTGATGGATTCATCAGGTTTTAGAGTTTACTATGATGACCAGATACCAGTCTAGCTTTAAAACTGGACTGCTAATATGTTTATAAGATTTTATTATTTTTTGGGATCTTTTACTGATATTATTTTGCATATTTTACAAATTTGGTCCGACCCTTTGCTGATATGTTTCTGCTATTTTGGGGATATTTTACTAATAATTTTCAATCTAGTTTCATATGAAACCAGTATCTTCCCTCTGCCTTTAAAACTGAGCCCACTACAACCTCTGAAATATCTACAGCTTTAATGTGTTAAAAGAATGATTGTCATTAAAATGATTTAGCGTGAACGCGTTGGCTTCGACAGCCCTATTATGTCGTTATTTTGGCATCGTTTTGAACCGTTTATTGCAGCAGAATTTGTTCATTAGAGATTCATACCGCCGTAGTAAACCAGATTAATTCAGCCAACGTGTGACTTTATAGATACAGTTCATATTTATTGATTTTGATCACCAGTTATTAGCTGTGTGCGCCTCCAGATGATGTTTAGACACGCTGGCGTTTACATATCCGAGACTTCAACCACGGCAGAAACAACTACTGTTGCTGCACGGTGCCTGTGTGTGGACGACGGAGAGAAACGCTGGTATCTACATGGAGGTAAGCCACTCCTCCTCCTCCTCCTCCTCCTCCTCCTCCTGAAAAGTCACTTTGCATTTGGTGTGACCACAGCATAAATCTTCTGCTGTATTGATGCTGACACGTTTTCCTTTAGTTTGAACAGAATCAGTGTATTCTTATCTGCTGTTTCATCACTCTTTAGCACACTTCACTTCTCCGGGGTCATGCAGAGGAAGAGTTAAACCCCCTCAGAGATGTTGCATCACCAAACTTCCCAAAAGCCAGATCCCCAACCCACCAGCATGTTAGTTAGTCTACTGCTCATAAAGAAGTTTATGATTCAAGTGAGTAATGTGAAGGTTTATTAGACGGCTGCAGAGAGGCTCATATTACTACAAGTTACAAGTTACCCCAGAGAACCCGTCTATCTTTGTCACGACGATCTTCAACTAAGTTTCAAGCTATTTATCGTCACGTGACAAAAATCCCAGAGAAGAGGTCGTTGAGACTAAACAACAAAACAAGAGAGGTATAAGAGAGGTAACTACCTTCTACTTCCACAGACTCAAATGAAGCACATCTACACAGTCTGGCATTAAAAACATCTATTTCTGAATTGTAAAAAATAAAATCTCGATACATAGGTGAATCCATTTCCCCCCCCCCACCCCCCCCCTACACAATCACACTAACTAACTGATGGAGGCGGCGGTAGACCAGCAACTCCCCTCTTCTGAGAGCTCAAATTACTGTTATGTCAATGAGTCTGGTGGCTTTAAAGAGAGCACAGATAACGGCTTCAGTTCCCCGTCAGAAAGGGCCGTCTGACAGCGAGGTTAATGTTCTAAATATAACGTACACTTACTGAATACTACCCCACTGAGAAACTCCATCTACTGTAGTAACACACTGACTATAGACCAGAACCTCATAGAACCCCACTGAGAAACACCTGAACATCCCTTTAACCTCCATCTACTGTAGTAACACACTGACTCTGACTCTGGATCAGAACCTCATAGAACCCCACTGAGAAACACCTGAACATCCCTTTGACCTCCATCTACTGTAGTAACACACTGACTATAGATCAGAACCTCATAGAACCCCACTGAGAAACACCTGAACATCCCTTTGACCTCCATCTACTGTAGTAACACACTGACTATAGATCAGAACCTCATAGAACCCCACTGAGAAACACCTGAACATCCCTTTGACCTCCATCTACTGTAGTAACACACTGACTATAGATCAGAACCTCATAGAACCCCACTGAGAAACACCTGAACATCCCTTTAACCTCCATCTACTGTAGTAATACACTGACTCTGGATCAGAACCTCATAGAACCCCACTGAGAAACACCTGAACATCCCTTTAACCTCCATCTACTGTAGTAACACACTGACTCTGGATCAGAACCTCATAGAACCCCACTGAGAAACACCTGAACATCCCTTTAACCTCCATCTACTGTAGTAACACACTGACTCTGGATCAGAACCTCATAGAACCCCACTGAGAAACACCTGAACATCCCTTAAAAGTGGACAGTAGAAATGTTTGAGTGGAAGGAAGACAACTCTTAACTAAATGGAGAAAAGTTAGATCAGTGTTGTTGTGAGTCCCACTGGTCAGTGGTCAGAGGTCAGAGGTCAGAGGTGAGTCAGCTCTCTGACAAAGATGGTTCCCCTCAGACAGACGCTCCACTCCGTCTTGTATCAGTTCATTAACAGCGAGCGGAGCGTCTTCTCTGGGGGGAAACTCTTTGCAGACACCTCACACAAGTCGAGCCATCACCGCACGCCGTCACACGCCGTCACACGCCGTCACACGCCGTCACACGCCATGCAGAAGGACTTACTGCCCCCCCCACACAGGAGCTACAGGGGCATTCTGTTCCCCTCTATGCTGATCTTCACGGCTCCCTGCGGGCGGCCAATTTTCCTCTGCTCAGCAAAGCGACGCTTGTGCTTCTCCAGCAGGCTGACGCCTTTCTTATAGCCGCTCTACAGAGGACCAATCACAGCTCAGCAGTTTAACCTCACTTCCTGTGTGAAGACAGCCCTCCACACCACAATCACACTTCCAGGACGTCTTAAGGGACATCTTTAAATTTCTCATTTAAGTTCCTTTAATTGCAAGCTAGAGGTCAGGCGACTCTGTGGTACCACTATATTACCACTACAGATATATGGTTTTATATAGCAAGTTTAAAATGTGCATTAAATAAATAAAGTATAACAGAACATTCTAAATATTTATTAAAATATCACTTAAATAAAGGCAATAATGATCTATCTATTTATTATTATTTTAATAGTCCTTTAAAATAATAATAAATAGATAAATCATTATTACCTTCATTTATTATTATTTTAAAATAATAATAATCCTTTAAAATAATAATAAATGAAGGCAATAATGATTAATGTATTTATTATTATTTTAATAGTCCTTTAAAATAATAATAATAGATAAATCATTATTACCTTCATTTATTATTATTTTGAAATAATAATAGTCATTTAAAATAATAATAAATTAAGGTAATAATGATTTAACTATTTATTATTATTTGAATAGTCCTTTAAAAATAATAATAATAAATAATTATTGCTTTCATTTATTATTACTTTAAAATAATAATCCTTTAAAATAATCATAAATGAAGGCAATAATGATTTATGTATTTATTCTTATTCTAAAAAGGAATATTATAATTTTAAGGATTTTTAAATATATTTATACAACCAGAGACGTATCCATTTCTACCTCATTACTGGTAAGATTCATCCCCTTCATTATTAAACTCCACATTAAGACCTATGTGTTGTTCATGTCAACAGGTAAACTCAGATTTAAATATGGCGACCCCGTTGACTTTCACCCTCTCCAGGTGACTGAAACGTACATTCTGCCTTCAGACCTAATGACTGAGAAGATAAACCAACTCATCCGTGTACTCACCCTGTTGGACTCCATCTCCACGTTCCATTTGGGTCGTACCACGTAGTCTTTGTTGGAGGGCATCGGCACCCGAGCCCTGGCACAGAACCCGGGGTCACCGGGTCGCAGCGCTCTGCAGGGAGGAAGAGGAGGTGTTCAGTTACAACGATGATGAGCCTCCATGTTATTACAGTGGAACTGGATCCAAACAACCAGCTTCTGGAAATCTGAAGCAGTGTTGCACGGTACACCGATACTAGAAAAGGTATCGTAATACTCTGCCGTTAAAACGGCACGATACCGCGTTGGTGTGTCAGTATCAGTATGGAGGTGTTTCAGTATCAGTATGGAGGTGTTTCAGTATCCGTATGGAGGTGTTTCAGTATCAGTATGGAGGTGTTTCAGTATTAGTATGGAGGTGTTTCAGTATCAGTATGGAGGTGTTTCAGTATCCGTATGGAGGTGTTTCAGTATCCGTATGGAGGTGTTTCAGTATTAGTATGGAGGTGTTTCAGTATCCGTATGGAGGTGTTTCAGTATCCGTATGGAGGTGTTTCAGTATCCGTATGGAGGTGTTTCAGTATCCGTATGGAGGTGTTTCAGTATCCGTATGGTGGTGTTTCAGTATCCGTATGGTGGTGTTTCAGTATCCGTATGGAGGTGTTTCAGTATCAGTATGGAGGTGTTTCAGTATCCGTATGGAGGTGTTTCAGTATTAGTATGGAGGTGTTTCAGTATCCGTATGGAGGTGTTTCAGTATCCGTATGGAGGTGTTTCAGTATTAGTATGGAGGTGTTTCAGTATCCGTATGGAGGTGTTTCAGTATCAGTATGGAGGTGTTTCAGTATCCGTATGGAGGTGTTTCAGTATCCGTATGGAGGTGTTTCAGTATCCGTATGGAGGTGTTTCAGTATTAGTATGGAGGTGTTTCAGTATCCGTATGGAGGTGTTTCAGTATCAGTATGGAGGTGTTTCAGTATCCGTATGGAGGTGTTTCAGTATTAGTATGGAGGTGTTTCAGTATTAGTATGGAGGTGTTTCAGTATCCGTATGGAGGTGTTTCAGTATCAGTATGGAGGTGTTTCAGTATCAGTATGGAGGTGTTTCAGTATCCGTATGGAGGTGTTTCAGTATCCGTATGGAGGTGTTTCAGTATCCGTATGGAGGTGTTTCAGTATCAGTATGGAGGTGTTTCAGTATCCGTATGGAGGTGTTTCAGTATTAGTATGGAGGTGTTTCAGTATCAGTATGGAGGTGTTTCAGTATCCGTATGGAGGTGTTTCAGTATCAGTATGGAGGTGTTTCAGTATCCGTATGGAGGTGTTTCAGTATCAGTATGGAGGTGTTTCAGTATCCGTATGGAGGTGTTTCAGTATTCGTATGGAGGTGTTTCAGTATCAGTATGGAGGTGTTTTGGCATCATTACAACACTGATCTGAAGCTGAACTTACTTCTCCTCTCCAGTCAGCTGTTTCTCCAGGTCTCTCCGAGGCGTCTGACCACCTGAACTAGAGACAGAAGAGGAAGGAGAGAGAGACAGTCTGGTTTATATCATGATGCATTAAACAGAGAATGAAAACAGGAAACAACAAGCACAGGTCACAGATATGAGAGCTTGAATTCAGCAGTGAGTCCACGTTCTGCTGAACCCGTCTGAGTCTCCATGCTGTTATTATCATTCTCCACCTCACGGCAGTTAGTCAGCTATTCAGAGGAACTGCTTCTCCTGTCAATGTGTGAAACCCAGTGTTTCCATCCTTTACTGGATGTGTCGTGTTTACCACGCTGGAGTTAACATGGGAGGCTGCAGGTCGTATCCACGACGACCCTCCAACTTTTTATACTCTGAGGTTTGTTTTGGTTGACGGATACGGAACAGATATGACGTCACAGACTACCACAATGAAAGCGTCAACTTCCTTCTACCTCCACATAGACTCAGATGAAGCAGATATATCCATTCTGGCATTAATACATCCGTTTAGAAATCATAAAAAAATCGTGATACATAGGTATTAGTGAAACATGTCACAAATATGTTTAAAAAATCTGAAAATTATTTGTAAAATATCTGACAAATTTATGAAAAATGTGAAAGATGTCCAAAATTTATTAGTAAAATATTAGTGAAAAATGTCTGACATATAATTGAAAAATATATGAAAATTATAAAAAAATTAGGTGATTTTTTTGTGTGAAAAATATCTAATATGATTTGTAAAATATTGATTTTTCTTCTCACCCCTAACAAGCAACAGAACATGGAGATGCACAAGTAAAGTAAAAGTTTCTCAACATTGTACTTCAGTAGATGTACTTTCTACCGCTGACTTTACACAGGTTACTTCTGAAGTGCAGGAGGGACGACACAGAGACAACGTCTTGCACATATTTTGAGTCTCTTTGAGAAACAGGAGCTCCAACTCAACTATCAAAGAGCCGCTTCACATGATGGTGAAGAGCTTCCACATTCAACGTGACAGAACCTTAACGAGGTACCAGGACAGAAACCTGCCGGGGAAATGAAGTGGGAAGAGTATGGACATGTACACTGAACACACCGCAAGCTTCAGGCGTGTGAGAGGCATTACTAGAGGATGACAGAGAAAGAGAGTAGTCGTTGTTAGGAAGGTCGGTCTTTAAGACATCACATTCAGAAGCTCCGACCACAGAGTCCGTATAAAACCCAAAACTAAGAGAGAGTTCAACCCTTCTTAGGCTGGAGGGAAAACCCCCCAAAGGGCTTTACTTTATGAGATACCCCGACCGGAGGTAGAACAAACACATTCTCTGAGGTCTCCTACTTATCAAATGGATTATTGCATAAACATATTTTACAGCAAAAAAGCAGTTAAATTGACAGATATTGTGACAAATCCCATAAATAAAACTCATGTGATTTCATAATGCAAACTGGGATTGATCCCAAATTTGGTTTGATAGTGGACAGGGGGTTCTCTAGATATGTGAATATAACAATGCATTGACGAAATACAGAACTACAAACACGAGTACAATAAGCGGAAATATCAAATATGAAAGTCTATGATGAATGTATACGTTTACTTTTAGGCAGCTTTGGCTAAAAATATCTGAAGATTCTTAGTAAAATATGTGGAAAATATCCAGAAAATGTGTGAAAAATGTCCGAAAAATATCCCCAAAAATGTTAGTTAAATATGTGAAAATATTAGTGAAAAATATGAGAAAAAATTCCGAAAAACATTAAAAAATTGTTAGTTAAATATGTGAAAATAGTCCCGATAAATATGCGAAACATTTCCATAAATATCCCAAAAATGTTTAGTTATATATATGGAAATATCAGTGAAAATGTCCGACAAATAATTGAAAAATATCTGAAATTAGTAAAATATGAGAAAAATGTCCAAAACATATGTTGGTTAAACATGTGAAAATATTAGTGAAAAATGTCCGACAAATATGTGAGAAACTTTGTTGTGCTTTGTTCAACCTCTGGTCGGGGTATCTCTAGTTCTGGGGTGTCTTCCCACCAGCCTCTCTCTCTCTCTCTACATCCAGTCAGTCTGAGTTTAACAGAACTCAGTCTAGATGCAGGACTCGCATGCAATTTAGTGACTGAACCTGATTGGTGGAGAGAAGACGTCGGGTTCCTCCGCCCTCTCCACCTTCTGAGGTTGACTGGGAGGGAGGAAGAGGAGGAGGAGAGATGAAATGGACGGATGAAGAGGAATGAAAGAAGAAAAAGTGAAGGTAGAACTAAAAGGAGGACGGGAACAACATGAGATGAGTGAATGAACAGAATGAAGCACTGAGGACAGTAAAAAGGGAAAAAGATGTGGATGAAAACAGTCAGAGGCGACGGGTACAACCTCAAACCTCCCAACACCTGAGCAACGCCATCATGAAGCTGGACCCTCATATACGATGCTTAGAGTGAACCGTAACACACATTTAATGAGCTGATAACAGTGGAATCAGGTCATCAATAATGATTGCGGGACGCCAACGCTTTTCTGGACTGGAAAACTAATTCAGCGTCCAAGTTGAAGAGTATTCTCCCATCATGCAACTGTGGGCAAGAGGTTTTTTTTAATTGTCGATTAATCTGCTGATCATTTTCTCCATTAATTGATCAGTTGTTTGGTCTATAAAATGTGGATCAGTGTTTCATAAAGCCCAAAATAATCGATTAATCGTTGGAGCTCTAGCGGCTAAATGGAAGTCTGAATCATTTCATTTTTCTTCTTCTGGGAACAAAACTACTTCACATGTAAATAAAACATCTGAATTATTCTGGTTTTATCTCTGATAGTCGTTCTTATTGAAGGGAAACATCAATATAACAGCTGATTTATAACTGTTCAACGGTAGTGTACGTGTGCCTCCAGATGGGTGACAAACACACAGAGGACAGCAGACATGTCAGTAGTTCAGGGTTAGTTTAGTACTTTAGTCGTTGTCTCTGAGGCATCTGCTGGTCCAGGTCTCTCTGCTGACGCTCCTCTCTCGTCATCCCCTTGTAGTTGGACGTCAGGCCGAAGATGGGCCGCGACCACTCATCTGAACAGACAACAGAGATCAGTACAGACACTTCAACACCTCGTTACTGACGAGCTGCTGATTCAGAGGGAGAGGGAGAGGGAGAGGGAGAGGGAGAGGGAGAGGGGAGAGGGAGAGGGAGAGGGAGAGGGAGAGGGGAGAGGGAGAGGGAGAGGGAGGTCCTTACTGATGAGCTTGAGAGCCAGGTCTTTGTTGGATCGAGACTCTTTGGGATGTTTGTACAGAAACATGACGGAGCGTCCGATGCCGCTGTGCTTCAGAGTCTCCTGACTCACGCTGGGCAGCTGCAGGGAGGAAACACACAGTCAGACAGTCAGCCAGCCAGACAGTCAGACGCTGAACTACATAAACTGCATCAACTGCATCATATCCACGGAGCCCCAGAGAGAGCACATACAGATGACTGCGACGGATATATCTGTGACTTATTGACAGTTTAGCATTTACACCAATGCTTTCACAGGTGATTCGATATACTAAATAAATATTTATGTGGAAATGCCCCCCCAAAAAATATAAAAAATATGAGAAAAATGTCCAACAAATTAATGAAAAATGCCCAAATATTATTAATAAATTAGATATTTAAAAAATATTAGTAAAATATGTGAAAATATTAGTGGAAAAAGGTCCGACAAATAATTGAAAAATATCTGAAAATTATTAATAAAATATGTGAAAAATGTCTGACAAATTAATGAAAAATGCCCAAAAATTGTTAATAAATTAGTTGAAAAGATTAATGAAAGGTATCAGAAAAATTTAAGATATTCTAAAAATTTTAGTGAAATATGTGAAAATATTAGTGAAAAAATGTGACATATAATTGAAAAATATCCCAAAATGAATAAATTAGGTGAAAAAATTAAAGAAAATATCCCAAAATTATTAGTAAAATATGTGAAAAATGTCCGAATATTATTAGTACATTATCTGAAAATTACTGAAAAATGTCTGATAAATACTTGAAAAATATCAGAAAAATTATTAATAAATTAGGCGAAACCAAATGAATGAAAAATGTCCGTAAAATATCCTAAAATTATTAGTAAAATATGTGAAAACACAGTGAAACACTGAATTACGTCTGCCTTCCTCCTGCAGCAGCAGCGTCTGTACTCACTTCATGTAGGATCCTGAGTAGCTCCTCTCTGATTCGGAGAGCAGGAAGTGATTTATCTGGAAGAGGACTGATCCACTCTTTAATGGCCGACATCACGCCGCTGTCGATAAACGTCTCCTTCAGGTCCTGTCTGAGGGACAAACATCACAAGTTAAACTAAAACTGTAGTTCGCTTCATATATTTTGGTCAGACACTTAGCTTTAAGTTGCTCAATGTTCTTTCTGTCACATTAACAATGTTACACCTATTTACAGCATTTACACCAACGCTTTCACCGGCAATTAGACATAATAAATAAATAAATAAATAATGTGAAAAATATCAGAAACATGTCTGTCAGAAAATTATTCATAAATTAGGTGATAAGATTTGTGAAAAATGTCAGAAGAAATGTGAAAAATATCCAAAAATTAATTTGGTAAAATAATGTGAAAAATGAGAAAAATGTGAAAAACATCTAAAAAATATTAGTAAAATATGAGAAAAATATCCAAAATGTCAGAAGAACACCCCAAAATCATTAGTCAAATATGTGAAAATATTAATGAACAATATCCGAAAATTGAGAAATTAGGTGAAAACATTAGTGAAAAAAAAAAACAGAAATATGTGAAAAATATCTGAAAATTATTAGATGAATTAGGTTAAAATATTAGTGAAAAATATCTGACATATAATTAAAAAACATCTAAAATTATTAATAAATTAGGTGAAAGATGTCAAAAAATGTGAAAAATATCACTAAATTATTATCAGTAGTTTACCAGGAACTGTGTGTGAGCGAGGTTTTAAAGATGATACTGATTAATGGAGGTATGAGATATTATATTAACGATAAGAGCTCTTACTTCTTCAGGTGCATGACGACGTGCGGCAGCAGGGTGAGTTTCTTCAGCGCCGGCTTCTTCTGACTGTTCAGAGTTCGGTCCTCCTGTTGAAACATCACACCGTCAGTAAAACAGGAAACCACCAACCAAAAGAGTTCAGCGAGGCTTTTATTTTGACAGGCAGACCTCCGCGGCCTCGTTCATCTTGCTGATCATGGCGCTGACCACGTCGTCGGCGTCGCTGATGAACGTCCCTCCATCGCGGTGCCGCCTCTTCCTGCTGTTCAAGGCTTTCCTCTTAGCGAGCATGATGTCGAAGTCGGACATTAAGCTGGTGCTGAAGACACACAGAACACGTTAGATCAGATATGTGACTGAACTGAAGACGTTTCCTGCTGTTCGTCTATAAAGAGACTCGTCCTTACTCTTGGCCGCTGCGGTCGACTCCTTCATCGGAGTCGGACTCCTCCTCCACCTGCTGCTGCTTCTCCTTCAACTCCTTCTTGTCCTCCAGGTCCTCCTGGTTGAAGCCCTGCAGGAGGACGAACCACACCGTTTACCTCCGTAACGTCTACAACAAGTGAACGGCAGTTGTCGTGTTTCTGATGAGTCGTACTCACCGTGAACTCCTCCTCCTCCTCGTCCCCAGACTCTCCGAAGATGTCTGCGATCATTTTCCTGGAAGAAACAGAGGTCAAAGGTCACATCAGCAGCTTTCACTTCTGACTTCGGGTTCAAATTAAATGCACTGAATGTCCCCAAGAAGGGACGAATAAAGTCTTTAAAAAGCTGTTTACATAGATACCCGTGTGTGTGTTGACTAGCGTTAGATATCCACAAAGTCTGGCTAACCTTTAAGGTTCACAACATCAGGAAGACCAGACTCAACCTGTCAGGGCATGCAACACAACTCCCAGTACAAGCTTAGCAAGTTAGAAATGTCCGACAAAAATGTGAAAAATCACCAAAAAATAAAATAGTAATAAATTAGTAAAATATGTAAAAATATTTGTGAAAAATTAGAGAAATTTAAAAAATCCAAAAATTATGAGTAAAATATGTGAAAAATATCCAACACATATGTGAAAAATCAACAAAAAAATAAATAACAAAATAGTAAAATATGTGAAATATTTATGAAAAATTACAGAAACATTTGAAAAATATCCAAAAATTATGAGTAAAATATTTGACAAATATCCAACAAATATGTGAAAATAACCAAAAAATAAAATAATAATAAATTAGTAAAATATGTAAAAATATTTATGAAAAATGACAGAAACATTTGAAAAATATCCAAAAGTTATTAGTAAAATATTGTGAAATCTATTTGAAAAATTTCCAAAAAATGATTAGTAAAATGTGTGAAAATTATTAGTAAATAATAAATATGGCTCCCGTTCATTCCTATGAAAGTTGGGAATGGAAGAAATTATTAATAAATTAGGTGAAAAAATCTGCAAAAGATTACTGAAAAATGTGAAAAACATCTGAAAATTTGAATAAATATGAGAAACATCCAAAAAATTTCCAACAAATGTGAAAAATAACCAAAAAATAAAATAAATAAATTAGTAAAATATCTGAAAAATATCTGAAAATTATTAATAAATTAGGTGAAAAAAACATGCAAAGAAATATCAGAAAACATTTGAAAAATATCTGAAAACCTTTAGTAAAATATGAGCAAAATGTCCAAAAATTATCAGTAAATAATAAATACAGCTCCTCGCCCATCATCTGAAAATAAAACTGAAGCATCTGAAGTTTAAGAACACAAAACTAAAGAACACAGAGAAACAACACCCAGTACACCCAGTAGCCCCAGTACTCCCAGTACACCCAGTACACCCAGTACCCACAGTACCCCCAGTACCCCCAGTACTCCCATTATATTCCGTATCAGCTCTTTACTGCAGCTCTGTGATATTTCCACCGACTTTAACTTCAGATTACTGAGATTAAATATTCTTCATCCGGTACTTACTCCTCCTCATCGCCGTCTCCAGACTCGCTGTCGCTGCCGAACAGCGCCTTCTCGTCCTTCTTCCCCGCTGCACCCTTCGACCTCTCGTCGTCCTCACTGCCGCTGTCCGAACCCAGCTCTCTCAGTTTGGCTGCCAGACTCTTATCGGGACCGACCGAGCCGCCGTCGCTGTCCGAGTTCTCGTCATCCGACACCGCCCGACTCCTCTTCACTGCTGAGGAGAAGAAACACTACGAGGTAAACGTCTGGCTCACAGCCGGCGATGCAGTTCATCCCAGAGGTGTCGGCTGGGTCATTTAATACCAGATAAACCAGTTTATCAGTCAAAACAAGCAGCAACAACAGACAACCACCGGCCGAGTATTTAGTGCTATAAATGAAGTCTGAGAGGGTTTCTGATCAGGACATTTGTAGGCAGTAAAACTCTTTTCATTAGTTTTTATTCTGATTTATAAAAAACACTTTCAGGTTTTAAATACGCACAAAGTGTTAGTTCAATTCAATTCAATTTATTTTTGTATAGCGTCAAATCACAACAGAAGTTATCTCAAGACGGTTCACTTTGACAGTTTTATTATAATCTACTGAGTGGTTAAAACCTGCAGCAGAGTGTGTTTGTATGTAACTGCACTATTTAATAGGGCCGTCCTCTTCGACCAAAGAAGTCGTTATTCAACTAACACTCATACGATTTTGTCAACTAATCGATTCATTGATTTAATCGACCGATCTGTAAAACTGACTTTCACATAAAATCCCGACTTTAAATCTGGTGTTTACCAGAGATATGCTCATTCGTTTCTTAGAAATACTGTAAGTAGGGATGTTAATAATTAACCGTTTAACCGTTAACTGAGGTTAAGCATTTTAACCGATCAACGCTATCGGTTAAAACAGTTAAAAGAAATGTTAATCATTAATTAAAAAGCTGAGAAAAACTCGTCACTTAAAGGAGAGAAGTTGGTCCATCGCAAGAGAGTCTGAGCCGGCGTTACAGATACAGGAAGTCGGCTCCCGTCTATAGCTCACTTGAGCAGAGGAGTTGTAGCCTTGTAGCATTTATTCACCGACAAATAAACTGTCTGCTACACCTACATTCACAGCTAAAACACCACCGACACACACTGTCTGCTACACCTACGATCACAGCTAGAACACCACCGACACACACTGTCTGCTACACCTACGTTCACAGCTAGAACGCAACCAACACACACTGTCTGCTACACCTACATTCACAGCTAAAACACCACCGACACACACTGTCTGCTACACCTACGATCACAGCTAGAACACCACCGACACACACTGTCTGCTACACCTACGATCACAGCTAGAACACCACCGACACACACTGTCTGCTACACCTACGATCACACCTAGAACACCACCGACACACACTGTCTGCTACACCTACGATCACACCTAGAACACCACCGACACACACTGTCTGCTACACCTACGTTCACAGCTAGAACACCACCGACACACACTGTCTGCTACACCTACGTTCACAGCTAGAACACCACCGACACACACTGTCTGCTACACCTACGTTCACAGCTAGAACACCACCGACACACACACACACGGTCTGTCGGGAACTCGCTGAAGTTACGCCGCCGTATGTGTGTGACTACGGGGAGCACGAAGTTACCAGCAGAGCTACAGATGTTAATGTAGCACAAACACACACCGTTTGTTGGACAATTGCTATCGTTCCGCCGGGCAGACACACAGCTGACAACCTGCTAAACTAAACTAAATGTGCGGTGGAGACTTTTACTGGGAAAGTGGCTGCATGTCCGCGACACTACACGCAGCATCGTAGCTGCTAAGTTAACGCTCCCAGACGGTGAACTGGGGACTCAGTTGTTTGTTGTGCTCATGCTCTGCAGCTGGTACGCAAAAATCTTGTCGGTTAACGGTTAATAATCGGTTAACGAGGGTCGGTTATCGGTTAAGAACATTTTTCAAAATTAGCATCCCTAATTTTGTTGTGTAATTGCTTCTGATTTGTCTGTCACTCGACATCACTGTAAATGAGGGCAACCTCAGTGAGCTTTCAAGTTTAAATAAAGGTTAATAATACATCATTTTATTGTCATTTTTTCTATTAATGTTTCTTGGCTGTTTCAGGACTTTGTTGCTTTTATCTTTTTATTTTCTCCCACTATGTTTATCGTTACGAATCAAAACACCAGATTGGTTGTACATGAAAACTCTTTCCAGGGAAGATAAATATTCTTCCATCATCACAGTGAGATTTCCCTCCGGGATCTCCACGGCAACCAAACAACTGCTGCTGCTCCCCTGAAGGGTTAAACTCTCTCAGCTGACTCCACCTCAGCTGGAGGTCTGAGCTGGACTCAGGTCATCTTACCTGGTTTGTCTGCCTTCTCCTCATCCTCATCCTCACTGTCTGACAGGATGGCCTTCTTCCTCTTCACTGCAAACACACACCAGAGCACACAAACAAGATCTCAACATGTTCGCTCATCCACGATAATAATAATAATAATAATAATAATAATAATAATAACCTGGCTTCTCGTCCTCGTCGTCACTGTCATCTTTCTGCTTCCCCTCCTCCCCCTGCTGCTCTCCATCACTTCCTGCTGCAGCCTTCCTCCTCCCCGCCTCCTCCTCCTCACTGTCAGACTGCATCACAGCCTTCCACTTCCCTCCTCCTCCTCCCTCTTCCTCCTTCTGTTTCTCCTCCTCCTCATCAGAGTCTGTCTGCGCTGCCTTGCGTCTGGCAGGCGTCTCTGTGTCAGAGTCACTGTCAGCGTTTGACCGGCGACTGGGAGGCGCCGCGGGTTTGGTGGCGTCCTCGTTCTCCGAGTCGCTGTCTACGGCTGCTTTTGGCCTCTCGGCCGCCTCCTCCTCCATGTCCGAGCTGCTCCCCCTGCGTCTGGCGGGAGGCGGCGAGCTTCCCCCCTCCTCGTTATCCGAAGCTCTACGTTTGATGGGCGGCGACTCCTCGTTGTCCGAAGCACTCACCCTGCGTTTGACCGGAGCGCCGCCGTCGTCGTCGCTGTCAGCGGGCCTCCGAACCTCCACCTCCGAGTCGCTCTTGTCGCTGTCGTCATCGCGGCGCCGGGGGGCCTCACCCTCTGAGTCGCTGTCGGCTCCTCTGTGCCCCTCGTTGTCGGAGCCGCTGGCCGCCCCGCCGGTCTCCTTGGCGCGGGGGGCGTCTTCGTTGCTGCCGTCGTCCTGTTGAGATAAACAACAAACGCGTGAGAAAAAGTAGAAACATCATTTAGAGCAGCAGAACAGTCACTGTGTGACTCTTCAGATTTATCTTGAAGCTTCACAAATATTCTGGTATATTCCAGTGTTGAACTAACAACAAGCCTTTTGTTGTGAGGGGCTTTAAAAATAACATAATAATGATGACAATAATTCATAGTTGGGTTCCTCCATTAAATTCAGCCCATTTCCTCCACTGAAACCCATCCCAAAGTAAGAGAAGCTGTGATGTATAAAGATGACATGCTGAGCTGGTATCGAGGCCTCAGTCTGACCTCAGATTGATGTCCGTCACTCTTCGCCTCCTCGCCGTCTGACGCCGGGTGTTCATCCTGAACCGGAGTGCCGCCTCCGTCATCTGCAGAACACACAACAGGTCAGTGACACACTTCAGCATCTCATTACACTTATTATTGATGTCAGACACCTGCAGAGAGCCAGGAAACAGGACAATGAACGCGGTTTGTGTGTCAGAGACTAAACATGATGGGAGAAAGTAGAGCTGAGAATCTGGGACCTGGAGACGCCAGGAGGACCTGCAGAAACCTGATTCTGGCTCAATCTAAAGCAGCTCAACTGGGTCTGAGGTGTGGTTTTCAGCGTGGACTCTGATAAGGTGTTCTTCTACACTGTAGTGCTTTCAGGAGGGACAATCCACTTAAAAAACAGAAAGATCTCAGGATCTCCTACAGTCTGCACACCAAACTCCATGCAGGAATGTTAGGTTTTAACTTGGTCACAAGTAAATAACACATGGTGGTAAAATATAACGAGAAAACATTATGAGATATAATATTTAGGTCTGTTTTTCAATCCGGCGTGCATTCATAAGATAAGACATCTGGTTTTGTATCTTATTTCTACCCAATATTACAGAATCAGAGTGAAGCTTTAAATCAGCTCGGTGCAAACCGACAGGAAGTGACTTACTGACGGATTCACGACAGACTGGAGCTCCTGTTTTAACCAGTTATGAACATCATCCACTAAACTCTGTTAAAGCACAATATGACAGATAAGCAGGGCGGTAACGCGACCAGCTCAGGAAGCTCACATCAGACCATACCTGGTTGTTATTCACAAACTGCTGACCCAAAACAATCACACACAACAGGCTGCTAACAGGCTAACAGGCTAACAGGCTGCTAACAGGCTAGCAGGCTAACAGGCTGCTAACAGGCTAACAGGCTGCTAACAGACTAACAGGCTGCTAACAGACTAACAGACTAACAGGCTAACAGGCTGCTAACAGACTAACAGGCTAACAGGCTGCTAACAGGCTAACAGACTAACAGGCTAACAGACTGCTAACAGGCTAGCAGGCTAACAGGCTGCTAACAGACTAACAGGCTGCTAACAGACTAACAGGCTAACAGGCTGCTAACAGGCTAACAGACTGCTAACAGGCTGCTAACAGGCTAGCAGGCTAACAGGCTGCTAACAGGCTAGCAGGCTAACAGGCTGCTAACAGGCTAACAGGATGCTAACAGGCTAGCAGGCTGCTAACAGGCTAGCAGGCTAACAGGCTGCTAACAGGCTAGCAGGCTAACAGGCTGCTAACAGGCTAACAGGCTGCTAACAGGCTGCTAACAGACTAACAGGCTAACAGGCTGCTAACAGGCTAACAGACTGCTAACAGGCTGCTAACAGGCTAGCAGGCTAACAGGCTGCTAACAGGCTAGCAGGCTAACAGGCTGCTAACAGGCTAGCAGGCTGCTAACAGGCTAGCAGGCTAACAGGCTGCTAACAGGCTAGCAGGCTGCTAACAGGCTAGCAGGCTAACAGGCTGCTAACAGGCTAGCAGGCTAACAGGCTGCTAACAGGCTAGCAGGCTAACAGGCTAGCAGGCTAACAGGCTGCTAACAGGCTAGCAGGCTAACAGGCTGCTAACAGGCTAACAGGATGCTAGCAGCTAGCAGCTAGCAGGTGGTGTTTACCGGACTGGTTCGCGGACATGAAGTCCTCCTCTCCGTTCATCCTCCTCGGATGAAGAACGGTTGCGATTCAGAGCGGAGCACCGAGCAGCTCTCCGTTAACGTTAACCTGTAGTATATAGTGTTTATAATAATATCAGAGCGGGAGAACTGACCCGACCAGAACCGACCAGAACCGACTGAACCGACTGACCCGACCAGAGCAACGACGCGGTGAAGCTAACAGCTAGCTGCTAGCCCGAGAGCCAAAATGGAGTCACTCCCGTCATATACGCATGCGCCAGTTTTCCAATAAACTTTATCAACACGGACACAACAGTTCACAATAACATCAGATCCATGGGGGATTTATCTTTCATATGTTACAGACTCAGATGTAAACAGTGGAATATTCATATGTTACAGATTCAGATGTAAACAGTGGTGGAATATTCAAGATTGCTCCTTCCTCCCATTTGCTCCTATAAGAACATTGTAATTCTGAGCAGTTTACACCGAGTCAGCTTTAAGAAAAGAAAAAAGGTAGAAAAGGCACAAGGTAATTACAGAACAAAATAAGTAGCACAATAAATACATCAATTATTAAAATATAAAACGCCCTCAGTGTAGTCAATAAATAAACTAAAGTACCCTCTGCATAGGAACGATACCCCCACAATGCAAATATACAGTAAATATACAGTAAATATATATATATATATATATATTTATTTATATGCTCCATGACCATGTTTAAAGAACTTGTAACTCTCAAAAATAATTTTAAAATTAAATAATTAATATATTTCAGAGAATTCCACAGTGGAAGGCAGCTTATTGCACAGCATTACAGTCCATTCAGTTCAGGTGTGCTGTGTGTCAGTAATGGTATGGAGGTGAGGTGTATTTGTGTCCCTCTTTAACGTCCTTTACCACCAGTCTGATTGTAGCTGGAAGCAGCTGTTGTGAAACCAGAGGTGCTCTGTGAGTGCAGATGCTCTCTGGCCTGTGGTGCCTCACGTTGTGTCCTGATGAATATAACGAAGTACATTCATTTGAGGTATTTGTACTTTACTTGATTATTTTCTTTTCATGCCACAATACTTCACTACGTTTATCTGACAGCTTCAGTTACTTTACAAATGACATGTTTATACACAAAACACATGAAATTACAGTTTAATCAATTAACTAATTGAAAGAAAATTAATTGCCTACTATTTTGATAATTGAAGTATTTTTTATGCAAAAAAACCAAAACATTTCATGGTTGCAGAGTCCCAATTGTGCTGCTTTATAATTATATAGTAATAAATTATATATAATATATATATATATATATATATATAAAATATATAATAGTACAGCAGTCACAGTTGAACACTTTAACTACATTATACTGATTATACTGACATACTTTCACTGTAACAGAGTATTTTTACAGTTTCATAGCGGAGTGAAGACAGATCACAGATTAAAGGTTTTATATTTTAGTTGTCTTCTGATTCACCATCTAGTTATAATCTGTGTTAACTGAAGCTCTGAGCAGCAGCAGAAGGACCTGCAGTATCTCTGCTTCACACAGCGTCAGTGAAGCAGCCTGACACTGAGAGAGCTTTATAAAACCTGACTAACAGTCTGAAATCACTTTCTGCATTTATTAGAATGATTTCTCTTTTCATGATCTGTTATTTCCCCGTTAACTTTTATTAATGATTCTATTAAAGTCAGAGAGAGAAGGAGAGTCTGTCTGTCAGCAACAAACAACTTTTACATCCTTTATCCTCATTCAGTCACATGAGGCTGATGATTCCTGAACGTCGGTTTGATATGAATTACATCATTTACATGTTTATAACTGGTTCAACTCACCCCGCTCTCCCCTACTGGCTGTTATACAACCTCTCTCTCTCTCTCCCTCTCTCTCTCTCTCTCTCT
>NC_133801.1:1590833-1725833 GCF_043250625.1 Sebastes fasciatus
GTTTAGCAATGCAGTTCATCTGTCTGATATACACACAAAGCATTTCTTCTTTCCGCCTATTCAGGAAAATTCAAATGTACCACTTTTGACAGTATTACAGTTCAGCTTTCAGCTTTTCTAGCTTAATGTATTTCAGCTCTTAGCTTCTTTATGTAATGCAGTTCAGCTTCCAACTCTGCCAGTTGTACATTTCATCTTCTAGGCTTTTCAGCAGTGCAGTGCAATGCACTTGAGCTTTAACATCTTTAGGCAAGTCATTTCACATTTCTGCATTTTCAGCTATGCTTTGCAATAAATTTCAGCTGTCAGCATTCCCACGCATTTTCAGCAGGAAATGCATTTTCTAGTTTAAAACTGAACTTTGTTATCTGACACTCTTGATAAAAAGAATCAGGTCTTGGTCCAGAGCTTCAGAGTCTGTTGTAGGACTCAACAATAGATTGTTTCAGCAGTGACATCACAGTGTACACCTGTACAGTCACCTGTCACACAATTCAGTGTTATAAAGCAAATTAGGCTCAACATGTTAAACTAAATCAATATGTGTTTGTCTTTGAAAAAGACTGTTTTGAGTTAACTTCAAAGCTGGAAGCTGCTGATCCAAAGGTGAAAATATTGATATCAGGATTAATAAACTGGGTGAAGAGATTAATGAACTGTGAGCAACAGGGCTGATCCGATCCAATGGAAAGGTATCAGCACCGATACCGACCTTATTACCTGGATGTCACGTAGACATGATGCATTAAAAACGGTTCTCTCTTCTGCTCGGTTTATTTAAAGTGATGATTTTTTTCAATGTTTTTTTATTTAACCTTTATTTAACCAGGTAGTCTTTGAGATTAAGAATCTCTTTGCAAGAGAGACCTGGCCAAGACAGCAGCATTTAAACATACATTAAAGTTTCAGACGCCACAACATAAAACACATATATAGCATAATATCATACAGAACACATTAAAATCACGTGTTTGAAGCCAACGTTAAAGTGAAAATATTCAGAAACACAGACAGCTCCCGATTGACTCTGCTTCTAGGTCTTTCATTCATGTTTTAAATTCATCAAAAGTAATCAGATTTTCCGGTTTCATCTTAGCTTGCAGTGTATTCCAGGAGAAGGGAGCGGAATAGCTAAAGGCCATCTTACCTAGTTCTGTGCAGACCTTAGGTACAGATAATAAGTACAGGTCAGACGAGCGTTAAGTTTTGATGAACAGGAGAACGTTACTCATCACTGTCTCTGTTTGTGTCAGGATGCACCGACAGAAACCAGACTCTCCTGGACCAGATCCTGGATCTGAATCTGGACCTGAACCCAGCTGTGTGTCCATGAAGAGTGACCGGTCTAAAGGTCTTCCTCTCAACTTTAAAGCTGGAGAAGCTGCTGATGGAAGGTAATGATGTTGAATGTTGGGTCCCAACATGGGTATATTCAGGCTTTACACTAGTGAACTGGGCCTTGAGTTCCTTGATAGTAGACTGGACAGCAGATAAATCCCAAAGACTGCAATCAAATATCTGTCCAATGCTCATGACTAGCTTCTCAGAGATAGATTGGGTTGAGTTGCCATCCAGAGCACTAGCGTAGCCAGAAAAACAGCTGTGGGTGCGCATCAGAAAAACTGCATGTGCCACATGTTCCAGATGTGGACTTGGACTGAAATTCAGCCCACAACTTTGAGATGGAGAGGTCCTTTACGTGAGCGCCCAGAAGGCAGTTTTAACACTAATACAGTCACCCCAGCTGCCACCTCAGTATATAGCCGATATATGAAAAGTTGTGGCTGGTTGGAAATCAAAAGAGCAAAACTCTGATGTCCGAGGGCCATTGAATGCAACAAGAGATGATGCTGCCAGCTGCTGGTCCGTTTTCTACCGGCCTTGGCAGCTTCTTGTGCAGCCTCTCCCGGTCCCGGCCGCACGCATCGACTGCTCACGACTGTTTTTCCTGCTAAATGTGTGAGTAGGGTTGCCAACTTCCACTAGTAGAAATAAAGAACGGCTGCAGATGGATAGTGGCGGGTTGTTTAGTTATAGTAACTTGTTTAGTAAGGCTATAACTAAAAATGGATTCTGCTTGTGAGTTTTGGGTGTTCCAGCTGCCTCTCTGGGTGGCACAGGCACACCCTGGCACACCCATGGCTACGTCATTGATCCAGAGAGAAGCAGAATTTAACCACAGATCTGCCGTTATGCAGTACCAGATTAAATCATGATCGAATAACAAGTTTTATTTAAACCCTGTTAGATCCATCTGCTGTCTCAGCTGCCTTCACCAACTTTGTCACAAGGACAAAAGGACGGCTGTGATGGTGCAACCAGTTGTTATCTCCTTCTTGAAGTGATGCCAGTGTGAAGACATCGTCTCAGAAGTGACTCTCAGGCTGGAGTTGCTGTAGTTAAGAATGAAGTGATCTTTCCAGTAACATAATGTGGGTTGAGGGCAGTTTGTGAGATATGGACCTTTATGCATGCAGTTAGTGTAAGACCCGCTCTACGTCCTGAGCCACAGCTGCAGGCCTTACTGTAAATACATGTCACACTTGTTGCCATTCGTTTGTTTGTCAGGATCATTGTCCTGTGGTCCATCTTGCTGAGGTGGTCATCCTCCCCCGTCTCAGGCAGCCCTGGGACTATCTGTTAGGTCCGTCTGCAGCTAGCTTGAATTCTCCCTCACTGAATATGCAGGTTGGGCTGATCATCCTTCCTGCCCCTGGTGGCGTCTTCCTGAACTACCAACTGTCTCTCCAGCCATCACCAACCTGTTCTTGGTCATCTCCAAGTCGGTTCCTAGGCATCACTGGCTAAACCAGGCTTGGTGGTTTTGAGATATACCCAACGGTACACTTCATCTCATCAGCAGTGATGTGATCTTTCAACATTGGACACCCTCTCCCAGGTGACCCAGCCCACCTTGATCAGACACTATAGATCACTCCCTCTGATCCATCAGCATCTGGATCGTTCAGCAGCCTCTGATGTGATGCTGATGGCTCGATGATGACCAGCCAAGTCTCTACATCCAACATCCACAGTTACACAGCAAGTTTTCCATCCCTGCCTCTGACACAGCTCTAAGATCTCCTGACATTAGGTCCTCTTTCTCTTGTGGGACCCCCCAGTAGGACGCTTTCAGGCCTTAGTAATGTTGGTGTTTTTATACCGCCCACTCTACCTCCTGGGCCACAGCTGCCTTCATTCTGCCGTCATCTCAGAACACCTTTAGTTAGCTGCAGATTTAAGTCCTTAAATGTTCTTAAACTTGATGTTTTTCTCCACAGAGTTCATCAGGAGAGCTCAGAGAGCCTCGGTGGTCAGTCTGCCCAGCAGCATCAAACAGACCTGGACTCCATATTTATGGTGTGTACATGTACAAGCACACATTTCACTATTAACTACATCAACCACACATTAAATGCTAAACTACCATTCAGGTCCCAACAGCCTCCATGCTGCTCTGTTCAGACCAGCAGGCCTTCAGACTGACAGATGAATCACATGTTGTGTTCTTTAAATTAAATGTTCAGTTTATCTTTCTGTTCCAGCTGCTGGAGGACAACATCGGCACTTTTGTGAAGAACGAGTTGAAGAAGATCCAGAAGGTTCTGAGCCCAGATTACCCAGAATGCTTAGAGAGTCAGAGGGAGGATGAGGAGGTGTTGGACGGTGAGGATGAGGAGCAGAGGAGGAGCAGCAGAGAGGCGTTTCTGAAGATCACACTGAACTTCCTGAGGAGAATGAAGCAGGAGGAGCTGGCTGACTGTCTGCAGAGCAGTGAGAGGATTTTAACAGATTTAACATGATGGAAAGAGGAAATGGAGACAACATGGGAGAAGTTTACATTTAAAACTCTGCTGTTAATATGCTGCACACATCTTCATCAGATCAGAGGCTGTTTGTCCTCCACTGATGAGCTGGATAAAACTGATGGAGGAGGAAAAACTAAATGTTTAGATTCTCTGATCTTCTGTAGGATCCACTCACTGATTTCATTTCCTGTTTGTTCATTCAGGAACTGTTGTTCCAGTGTGTCGACGTAAACTCAAGTCTAACCTGAAGAAGAAGTTCCAGTGTGTGTTTGAGGGGATCGCTAAAGCAGGAAACCCAACCCTTCTGAATCAGATCTACACAGAGCTCTACATCACAGAGGGAGGGACTGCAGAGGTCAATGATGAACACGAGATCAGACAGATTGAAACAGCATCCAGGAAACCAGACAGACCAGAAACAACAATCAGACAAGAAGACATCTTTAAAGCCTCACCTGGAAGAGATGAACCAATCAGAACAGTGATGACAAAGGGAGTGGCTGGCATCGGGAAAACAGTCTTAACACAGAAGTTCACTCTGGACTGGGCTGAAGACAAAGCCAACCAGGACATCCAGTTCATATTTCCATTCACTTTCAGAGAGCTGAATGTGCTGAAAGAGAAGAAGTACAGCTTGGTGGAGCTTGTTCATCACTTCTTTACTGAAACCAAAGAAGCAGGAATCTGCAGGTTTGAAGAGTTCCTGGTTGTGTTCATCTTTGACGGTCTGGATGAGTGTCGACTTCCTCTGGACTTCCACAACAACAAGATCCTGACTGATGTTACAGAGTCCACCTCAGTGGATGTGCTGCTGACAAACCTCATCAGGGGGAAACTGCTTCCCTCTGCTCGCCTCTGGATAACCACACGACCTGCAGCAGCCAATCAGATCCCTCCTGAGTGTGTTGACATGGTGACAGAGGTCAGAGGGTTCACCGACCCACAGAAGGAGGATTACTTCAGGAAGAGATCCAGAGATGAGGAGCAGACCAGCACAATCATCTCCCACATCAAGACATCACGAAGCCTCCACATCATGTGCCACATCCCGGTCTTCTGCTGGATCACTGCTACAGTTCTGGAGGAGGTGTTGAAGACCAGAGAGGGAGGAGAGCTGCCCAAGACCCTGACTGAGATGTACATCCACTTCCTGGTGGTTCAGTCCAAAGTGAAGAACGTCAAGTATGATGGAGGAGCTGAGACAGATCCACACTGGAGTCCAGAGAGCAGGAAGATGATGGAGTCTCTGGGAAAACTGGCTTTTCATCAGCTGCAGAAGGGCAACCTGATCTTCTATGAATCCGACCTGACAGAGTGTGGCATCGATATCAGAGCAGCCTCAGTCTACTCAGGAGTGTTCACACAGATCTTTAAAGAGGAGAGAGGACTGTACCAGGACATGGTGTTCTGCTTCGTCCATCTGAGTGTTCAGGAGTTTATAGCTGCTCTTCATGTCCATCTGACATTCATCAACTCTGGTGTCAATCTGATGGCAGAAGAACAAACAACCTCCTGGTTGTCTGAAGTGTTCGTAGGTAAATCCACACGTTTCTACCAGAGTGCTGTGGACAAGGCCTTACAGAGTCCAAATGGACACCTGGACTTGTTCCTCCGCTTCCTCATGGGTCTTTCAATAGAGACCAATCAGACTCTCCTACGAGGTCTGCTGAGACAGACAGGAAGTAGCTCACAAACCAATCAGAAAACAGTCCAGTACATCAAGAAGAAGATCAGTGAGAATTCCTCTGCAGAGAAAAGCATCAATCTGTTCCACTGTCTGAATGAACTGAATGATCGTTCTCTGGTGGAGGAGATCCAACAGTCCCTGAGATCAAGAAGTCTCTCCACAGATAAACTGTCTCCTGCTCAGTGGTCAGCTCTGGTCTTCATCTTACTGTCATCAGGAGAAGATCTGGACGTGTTTGACCTGAAGAAATACTCTGCTTCAGAGGAGGTTCTTCTGAGGCTGCTGCCAGTGGTCAAAGCCTCCAACAAAGCTCTGTACGTGGACACATAACTATCCACATTAAATGTTGTTTTTCTTTATTCAGAAACAACAACAACCATTGTTTGTAATTGTTTCTTATGTATTGCTGATTCTTCTTCAGACTGAGTGGCTGTAACCTCTCAGAGAGAAGCTGTGAAGCTCTGTCCTCAGTTCTCAGCTCCCAGTCCTCTAGTCTGAGAGACCTGGACCTGAGTAACAACAACCTGCAGGATTCAGGAGTGATGCTGCTGTCTGCTGGACTGAAGAGTCCCCACTGTGAACTGGAGACTCTCAGGTTGGTGTTCAACTATTTGAAAATGAAGACTCTTTGAGCTGTTATTTACTTTTGATTTAATCCTTTTAGGTTGCCTGGCTGTAACCTCTCAGAGAGAAGCTGTGAAGCTCTGTCCTCAGTTCTCAGCTTCCAGTCCTCTAGTCTCAGAGACCTGGACCTGAGTAACAGTGCAGATTACATGTTGAGACTTTTAAGTCCGTTTTATGATCCTGTATTAAATGTGGCAGCAATATCGTACTGAAGGGGTTTGCTGACTCAGGAGCTCGTCACCAGTATAGACACAGAAACTTTACTTGGAAATAACAACGAAAAACAACTTACTAATAATGGTAATTTGTAAATACAAATAACATTTTATGTATTTATTTCACTGTTAATTATAATATTTATTAAAAATAAAATCATTCTTAACTGTTAGGTTAAATTCATTATTTCCGTGGACTTAAAATCAGTGTTTTAAGTGACGGCCGTGCTGCCTTCAAGGCCAAGTGACCTCTAAAATGATGAAATTCCAGGTCTGTTCACAACACAGAAACTTGACTTGGATATATAAAGCCCAGTTTTATTACAGTCCTTTAATGATATTAATCTGTAGATTTTAAACAGAATATAGGAAGTGGTCACTGCTAGCTGCAGTTGTTTCAATTAAATAGCAAACACATAACCAACGTGCTGCCCTGTTAATGCACTGTATGATGATGTAATGTATTTGGTCGTACCTATTGTTGCTGTCGTGATTCAATGTTGTCTTGTTATGTGTTGGATGCTGCTATTTGACCCTGTCTTCACTAGGTCTCACTTATAAAAGAGGTTTTAATCTCAATGTGACTTCCTAGTTTAATAAAGGTTATATATATAGTCCAACGTGTGGTCTAAAGAGAATAAAACCCCAAAACTAACGAAACAAGTCATCGGTGAGAGTTGGATCGTAGATCAACTAATAAATGAAGAGGTTTTCTTCAGGCTCATTACAACAGTCCAGTACAATGGCTCCATTACTGTTGATGTCACACCAATCAGGATATTGATCTCACCCTCCATCTTACCCTCACTCATCACCAAGACCCCAAAATACTCTTCACATGGGACAGTGACTCACTCCCAACCCTAAAGGACCAATACTCCACTATCTGGTAGCGTGCTATGGCCTCAGTCTTGAAGGTGCCCCAGTGTTCACTGGAGGTCACAGATAAATTCAGCATTCAGAACATCCTCATCACCGAGAGACAGAGATGCAATGCTGAGGCCATCAGGACACCATCCACCCCCCGGCTACCTCTATATCGTGTTGCTGACCACAACTCCAAGCAGCCTCCTCCACAACAGAACTAATTTTAATTTAGAGAGTTTACACTGTGTGTTTGTGTGTGTTTAGTCTGTCAGGCTGTCTGATCACAGAGGAAGGCTGTTCTTCTCTGGCCTCAGCTCTGAGCTCCAACCCCTCCCATCTGAGAGAGCTGGACCTGAGCTACAATCATCCAGGAGACTCAGGAGGGAAGCTGCTGTCTGCTGGACTGGAGGATCCACACTGGAGACTGGACACTCTCAGGTATGGACAGACAACAGACTGAACTCTTTCAGGTATGGACAGACAACAGACTGAACTCTCTCAGTTATGGACAGACAACAGACTGGACTCTCTCAGGTGTGGACAGATGGACAGACAGAAAGACAACAGCAGCTCTCACAATGTCTCTCAGTCCCTAACTGAGGAACTCTGGTTCATGTTTAATGGAGGATTCGAGTGAAGCTGTATGAAGTTGATTGTGACTGTGTTTCCTCCTGCAGGATGGACCATGGTGGACAGCAGAGACTGAGACCTGGTGTGAGGAAGTGTGAGTGTGTTTTAAGTTTGATTTATTTATTTTATGTCAAAAGGCTAGTTTTCAGCTGTTGTCCGTCAGCCTGATGTTAAATTAGTCTTTAAAACACGACAACATGTAAAATTAGAACCAGAGAAAGCAGAACATGAACCGCTGAACAGGATAAAACAGGATAATGTGATCAAAGCTCTGCCTTCTACTATGGAGGGATGGAGGACGACCTGAAGAAGTGGCCTCAGATAACCTACACTAGCATATTTAGCTACGTTATTGACTCCGTTGCTACAGACGGTGAAGAGATGAACAATCTGAAAAGCTCTGAGGCAGATCAGTACTTCCACAGGAACAAGGTTTAGTTATTTTCTACAGAGATAACCGTATTTAAACTATCTGTAGTCTAATGCTGCCCTGCACTCCGTCTCATAAACTGCCTTACATTGTAAACTGTACAGAAAGTAGTTAAAGTAACTGGCTGTCATTAAACCAACGCTACAATGCTGAGTCCTCCCTACACATGACATCATAGCTGATGTCCTCCTGGCTCTGCTGTCAGTCCTTTAAGGACCTGACGTCTCTTCTCCGCTGCTCTTTATAGCCCAACCACAAAGTAGGATACGAGTTTTCCTCCGTTGGCTTTTAGTCCACTAAATGAGATGAGCTCACATAACGAGGGTTTATGGTGGTCTCTTCTAGTTGAGGTTTCTCAGCCACATTCTTCTGGATTCCTCGTCTGTAGGTCGGCGATGGAAACTGTTCCTTTGGTCACAACAACAATCCCTTTTTGTTTGGGTGCATGTTCAACACACTGTTGTTGAAGCCACAGATTTAGCTCTGTCTGGTTGTTAGTACAGCCGCTAACAGCACAACAAGTACCAGAGCTCCACAAGGACATTTTAGAAAATGCTAATTTAACGTTAGTTATAATAATAATAATAATAATAAATTGGACTTATATAGCGCCTTTCAAGAAACCCAAGGACGCTTTACAAAGAGGGCACACAAAATCATACTGATAAATAAAAACAAAAGGAAATAAAACAACAAATCAAAACAGGAGCTAAGTAATTAAAGGAGTGATGTGTAGGAAGAGTTAGAGGTCAGAGGTCTTGATGAACAGGTGGTGCTGGAGGTGCTTTTTGAAAGTGTCCAGGTATGAAGCATTTCTGATCTCAGAAGGGAGAGAGTTCCAGAGGGTGGGGGGGCCGCGACGCTGAAGGCTCTCAGCCGGGTTTGGGAGGGGGGGGGGGGGGGTGGAGAGCAGACCGGTGTTAGCCTCCATGGTTAGCCTATATGGTTAGCCTCTATGGATAGCCTCTATGGTTAGCCTCTATGGATAGCCTCTATGGTTAGCCTCTATGCTTAGCCTCCATGGTTAGCCTCTATGGATAGCCTCTATGGATTGCCTCTATGGTTAGCCTCTATGGATAGCCTCTATGGATAGCCTCTATGGTTAGCCTCTATGCTTAGCCTCTATGGATAGCCTCTATGGTTAGCCTCTATGCTTAGCCTCCATGGTTAACCTCCATGGTTAGCCTCTATGGATAGCCTCTATGGTTAGCCTCTATGCTTAGCCTCCATGGTTAACCTCCATGGTTAGCCTCTATGGATAGCCTCTGTGGTTAGCCTCTATGGATAGCCTCTATGGATAGCCTCTATGGTTAGCCTCTATGCTTAGCCTCCATGGTTAGCCTCTATGGATAGCCTCTATGATTAGCCTCTATGGTTAGCCTCTATTGATAGCCTCTATGATTAGCCTCTATGGTTAGCCTCTATGGTTAGCCTCCATGGTTAGCCTCTATTGATAGCCTCTATGATTAGCCTCTATGGTTAGCCTCTATGGTTAGCCTCTATGGTTAGCCTCTATGCTTAGCCTCCATGGTTAGCCTCTATGGGACTACCTAGCTTACTGCTACCTCAGCAGAAGTGAGGTCCATAATCATGTCTTCAGTAACGCCCCGACAATAAGGAGGATAACATGCAGACAATGAATGCAACACAATGTCCAGCAGACATCAGCACAGTCAGTTGAAACATGACAACATAGAATCACATCATGTTACAGAAGTGAAACCCAGCGGAGGCTAGAGGACTGAACATATTCACTCAAGTCAAAGTACAATGACTCTGTGATGTTCAAAGGTGTGAACGTTGTGCTGAATGTGAGCTCTTTGGTGGAGCTAATCAGCGTTTTAGAAAGCAGATGGTTCAGAGCTGCTTTGTGCTGCAGTGGAAGATGATGAGCCAGTTTTATTAGTGAGACTTTATTCAGTACTGGATCATCAGCTGTCGTCCTCGGGTCCACACCGGGACCAACAGCAGAACACCGTCCACATGTTGACTCTCATGTTGAGGAGCTGTTCATGCTGTTACAACTGGATTGTTGAGTTTCTAGTTAAAGGTTGTTAAACGTCATTCACAGTTGAATATCAGATGTCACTTTTCTTTCACTGATTGTCAGTAGAGTTGTTAATAAATCACCAGATGTTGACCTGCAGCTGTATTGTGTCTTCTTCTCTCCATCAGATGTCTGTCAACTGGAACTGGACACAAACACAGTACACAGAAAACTCAAACTGTCTGACAACAACAGGAAGGTGACATGTGTGAAGGAGGATCAGTCATATCCTGATCATCCAGACAGATTCATCTCCCGTCGTCAGCTGCTGTGTAGAACTGGTCTGACTGGTCGCTGCTACTGGGAGGTCGAGTGGAGAGGATGGGTTTCTATATCAGTGAGTTACAGAGGAATCAGGAGAGGAGACAGTGAGTTTGGCTGTAATGATCAGTCCTGGAATCTGGAGTGCTCTGGTGGTGGTTACTTTGTCTGGCACAATAACAGAGAAACACCCATCACCTCCTCCTCTTCCTCCTCCTCCTCCTCTGATAGAGTAGCAGTGTATGTGGACTGTCCTGCTGGCACTCTGTCCTTCTACAGAGTCTCCTCTGACACCCTGATCCACCTCCACACCTTCAGCACCACATTCACTGAACCTCTTTATCCTGGGTTTAGGTTATTGTCTTATGGTTCCTCAGTGTCTCTGTGTCCTCTGCAGGTCTCAGTGTCTCTGTGTCCTCTGCAGGTCTGAGTGTCTCTGTGTCCTCTGCAGGTCTCAGTGTCTCTGTGTCCTCTGCAGGTCTGAGTGTCTCTGTGTCCTCTGCAGGTCTCAGTGTCTCTGTGTCCTCTGCAGGTCTGAGTGTCTCTGTGTCCTCTCCAGGTCTGAGTGTCTCTGTGTCCTCTGCAGGTCTGAGTGTCTCTGTGTCCTCTGCAGGTCTGAGTGTCTCTGTGTCCTCTGCAGGTCTGAGTGTCTCCTGTGGACTGAAGTCAAAGTTCAGTGTGTTCACCATCACACTCACTCAAACCCAAATCCTTCATGTGTCATCTGTTGATCATCAACATTCATCATGAACTCTTGTCTCTCTTGAATCATCCTGTAATGTAATGAATGGAATACAGTCATATATTCAATATTTCATCTTTCTAATGTTTCTAAATGCTTTTAATAAAATCTGTAGTTTTCTTTGGTTCATTTGATCACTTTCATCATTTCTCTCTTTACTGAGACATTGGACATCATCATCTTTTAGCCTCAGGTGTTCTGAACCAGGGAACTAATGAATGAACATGTTGTGGACTCTGGAGAGGGAGGAAGTCCAGCCCCCATCCAGGACTCTGGTTCCAGATCTGCTGCTATGTGTAGAGGTCCTACTTTTTATTGTAGAGTTGATCTCAGCGTTACGGCGTAAAAATAAAAAAACTGAATATAAGAAGAGGACGTAGTCACCGTGACGTCACCCGTTGGTTTGTGGACTGCTGTCTTGGAGCCTTGAGTTCAGCATTTTGGCTGTCGCTAGCTGTCTTACCTTCTCACCTTACCTTGTCTCTGTGTTCCATCGAAAGGTCGGCTCTGTCATAGATGAACAATGACGAGAAATCGCAAGTTAGGTGAAAATCTACAAAGAGCTGCAAAGCGATTCAAAATGTTGAGTAAGAGATGCAAAGAAATTTAAAATGACTAAAAAGAGATGCAAATAGTTTCAAAATAACCAACAAGAGATGTCAAACGACCACAAAGAGACGCAAAATGGCTCAAATTGACTACAAAGAGCTGCAGGCTGAAATTCCACCTTTCCAAAAAACATCTCAACAACCCTCACTATCACTAACTTGTCTCATTTCTTTAAAACTCACATCTCTAAACACTTGTACTGTTGCACTCAACATGCTTTTAGTTATCAGTTTAAAAGGGAAACACGCCCAGTTCTGGATGATATCCAGCTCTCACTGCTACGTGATGTGAATGCTCTTATTGTGAGTTACTCTGGACAAACTTCTGCCAAATGAATGTAATGTGATGTAATGTGGTGAATAGATGCAGGTTGAGTTAGCTACGAGCTAATGTTACTACAAAATAAAACAGGTAAAGTTAGCTATCTTTCTTATCTTCTCTTGTCTCTGTGTTCCCTCGAAGGTCAGCTCTGTCACAGATAAACAGCAACGAGAAATTGCAAGTTACGCAGACGCAGCAACGCGGTTCTAGTTTTGGTTTGAGGTTTATTAGTTTAGACTCATTCATTCATCACACACACTGACCTGTTTGTCCAGGTGAGGGTTTGATCCCACATCTCCATATTGAAGGGCGGCGTCCTTCTCCACTGGACCATCGTCAGGACACAAACCATTTAGTTTTAAACAACTAAACCATCTCCCCCTGACAAAAAACACAAAAGTAATACCATTAAGAATTAGTATAAAAATACCACAAAAAACTATCAGTACTACTATAGTAACTATAGTGTTTATTATCACTATAGTAACTATAGTGTCTATTATCACTATAGTAACTATAGTGTTTATTATCACTATAGTGTTTATTATCACTATAGTAACTATAGTGTTTATTATCACTATAGTAACTATAGTGTCTATTATCACTATAGTGTTTATTATCACTATAGTGTTTCCTGTAGTATTTCTTTGTTTTCTTCGGACACGATATAAAACTCCATAGTGATACTATAGAAACGTTTTCTATAGTCTCACTATAGCATTTTCTATAATTTTTCTATGGTGTTTTGGAACTCACTTTAGAACATTACTACAATAAGCACAATGTGTGTGTGAGGGGGGGGGGGGGGTTCTATGATGACCTCACTTCAGTGATAGACAGGTGTGATTGATTGATAGATTAGGCATACCACATATGGCTCAACTTATCCTCTTCTCTCTCTCTCTCTCTTGTGACTTCTCTCTCTCTCTCTTTCTTTCTTGTGACTTCTCTCTCTATCTCTCTCTCTCTCGTGTCTTCTCTCTCTCTCTGGTGACTTCTCTCTCTCTCTCTCTCTCTCTCTCTCTCTCTCTCTGGTGACTTCTCTCTCTCTCTCTCTCTCTCTCTCTCTCTCTGGTGTCTTCTCTCTCTCTCTCTCTCTCTCTCTCTGGTGACTTCTCTCTCTCTCTCTCTCTCTCTCTCTCTCTCTCTCTCTGGTGTCTTCTCTCTCTCTCTCTCTCTCTCTCTCGTGACTTCTCTCTCTCTCTGGTGACTTCTTGTGTAATCAGTTTTTTACTTTCACTTTGTCCCGTTGTGTCTCAGATGTTTCCTCCACGTTAAACTTTTAGTAAGTGACCCTTTTCAGTTCTGAATGACTCTCAGCTGATCTCATGTTAGTTTCATCAAACTGTAAAAAGCTGTTTGTGTTGAAGAGTTTAGCTCTGTGCTAACAGTTAGCTGTTAGCCACCGTGTTCAGGATCACCAGCTGCTCTAACTACAGTAGCTAACCATGCTAACCATGCTAATCATGCTAACCATGCTAACAATGCTAACCATGCTAACAATGCTAACTATGCTAACCATGCTAACCATGCTAATCATGCTAACCATGCTAACCATGCTAATCATGCTAACCATGCTAACAATGCTAACCATGCTAACAATGCTAACTATGCTAACCATGCTAACCATGCTAATCATGCTAACCATGCTAACCATGCTAATCATGCTAACCATGCTAACCATGCTAACCATCATGGAGATCAATATATAGTAATCAAATGAGAAGCAGAGAGACAGGACTGAAGGTTCTCTGTTAGTGTGATGACAATAAGTGACACATTAAACATGACTGACTCTCACTGATTATTCATGTTTCAAACTCATGACAGGATGTAAAGCAGTCTAAAGTTCATTCTTTACTGCAGTAAAAGTACAAATACAACACTGTCAAAGTACTTTGTTAGTAAGAGTTAAAGCTCTGCTTTGAAAACGTCACTCAGGTAAAAGTACACAAGTATTATCAGCTAAATGTACTTAAAGGGAGATTTTGATCTCATGATCTGCTATGTAAAGATATTAGTGGAGTGATGGCGTCCTGAGCAGAGAATGAAGGAGGAAGAAGTCATGTGATGGGGGGGGGCATTTAGTTCTGGTCTGAGATGCTGGTGCTCTAGTGCGACATCTAGTGGCTCTGAATGTCATCTACAGAACCTTTAACGGATCAGCAGGAACTGAGAGTGTTGTACTATAATACATGATATGAAGACATTATTATTACTGATGCATTCAGGTGTAAACTGCATTTCACTGTTTGAACTGTTTTATAGAATAATTATAATAATAATAATAATAATAAATGTATTTATGTATCACTTTTAAACACAGATGTTATGAAGTGTTTCAGACAGTAAAAGCTGATAAAAGAAGTAAAACAATAAGGTAACTGTTAAAACAGAACACTACTAATGAACGAGTAAAGTGGTCAAATATATATGTATATACTGTATATATATATATACACAAACAGATGTCGATATAATATATATATATATATATATATATATTATATAAGGGCTGTCAATGTATTAAAATACTGAATGCTGATTAATCTCAGATTAATGACAGGTGTTTTCTCTGTTCTAAATGTCCAGAGTGTCAGGATGCAGCGACAGAAACCAGACTCTCCTGGACCAGATCCTGGATCTGAATCTGGACCTGAACCCAGCTGTGTGTCCATGAAGAGTGACTGGTCTATGGATTTCCCTATCACCTTTAAAGCTGGAGAAGCTGCTGATGGAAGGTAATAATTTAAAAGTGAACTTTGTTATTATCTGACTCTCTCAGAGCTTCATAGTCGAGGTGGGCGATGCTACAGAATGTGGTTTTGATCTGATGCCCAGTGATACCAGAACCAGAACCAGCAGCCAGATGCTGATATGTTTATTATTAATAACAGCTGATGTACTGACATACAGGGGAGAGCCATGAAGTTTCATCTCCACCGAGTCATTTATCAAACATCTCTCTTCAGTATTTAATCACATTCATGTTCAAACACACGAGTTCATGTTCAATAACTAAAATGATTATTATATGAATTCTGTGACTAAAGAGTTGATCGTTGTTGACTTCTCATCATCCAGTTTAATATTGAGGTCAACAGATGTCATATTTTAAGTTGGTTTTATTGTAGCATATATGCAATAACCTATTATATGTGTGAACAATTTGATTTGATTTATCTACAAATAAATATCAAACAGATATACATTTACAAACATTAGAAATGTATGTCATATGTAGGCTTAAAGAAATGAATAAATCACATAGAACGGCGTCCGACAGAAGTTCAGCTCAAAACGGTGCATTCAAAGTTCATACCATTTGAAAACAATGTAATCAAACAGATTTTGCTCGCGTCACATTCAGTCAGCACACGGTAACACCGTGATCTCACTGAGACACGCAGTCTCAATCTCAAGAGAGACCTGGTACAACTTGATGGTCACAGAGTAAGCTTCTGTGGCCACGGACCATCAGGTCCTGGTTACTGTTGAACCCTGGATCTGATCTGATCTGATCTGAATCTGATCTGATCTGATCTGGATCTGATCTGATCTGATCTGGATCTGATCTGATCTGAATCTGATCTGATCTGATCTGGATCTGATCTGATCTGATCTGATCTGATCTGATCTGATCTGAATCTGGTGTGGACTCTAGTTTGAATCCGTTTGTCTCCAACGATGAACATTTGATACAAAGTTAAAAATAACTGAAACCAGAAGTTTTATATTATATTAGTTTTGATATCTGAACAGAATCTGGTCAAAAGGATTTTTCCATGAGTTAGTTGTTTGTTTGTATCAGGATCCAGCAGCAGAGACCAGACTCTCCTGATTCTGGACCTGAACCCAGCTGTGTGTCCATGAAGAGTGACCGGTCTAAAGATCTTCCCTTCAACTTTAAAGCTGGAGAAGCTGCTGATGGAAGGTAATAATGTTGAATGTTGGGTCCCAACATGGGTATATTCAGGCTTTACACTAGTGAACTGGGCCTTGAGGTCCTTGATAGTAGACTGGACAGCAGATAAATCCCAAAGACTGTGATCAAACATCTGTCCAATGCTCATGACTAGCTTCTCAGAGATAGATTGGGTTGAGGTGCCATCCAGAGCACTAGCGTAGCCAGAAAAACAGCTGTGGGTGTGCATCAGAAAAACTGCATGTGCCACATGTTCCAGATGTGGACTTGGACTGAAATTCAGCCCAGAACTTTGAGATGGAGAGGTCCTTTACGTGAGCGCCCAGAAGGCAGTTTTAACACTAATACAGTCACCCCAGCTGCCACCTCAGTATATAGCCGATATATGAAAAGTTGTGGCTGTTTGGAAATTCAAAAGAGCGAAACTCTGATGTCCGAGTGCCATTGAATGCAGCAAGAGATGATGCTGCTGGTCCGTTTTCTACCGGCCTTGGCAGCTTCTTGTGCAGCCTCTCCCGGTCCCGGCCGCACGCATCGACTGCTCACGACTGTTTTTCCTGCTAAATGTGTGTGTAGGGTTGCCAACTTCCACTAGTAGAAATAAAGAAGGGCTGCAGATGGATAGTGGCGGGTTGTTTAGTTATAGTAACTTGTTTAGTAAGGCTATAACTAAAAATGAATTCTGCTTGTGAGTTTTGGGTGTTCCAGCTGCCTCTCTGGGCGGCACAGGCACACCCTGGCACACCCATGGCTACGTCATTGATCCAGAGAGAAGCAGAATTTAACCACAGATCTGCCATTATGCAGTACCAGATTAAATCATGATGGAATAACAAGTTTTCTTCAAACCCTGTTAGATCCATCTGCTGTCTCAGCTGCCTTCACCAACTTTGTCACAAGGACAAAAGGAGGGCTGTGATGGTGCAACCAGTTGTTATCTCCTTCTTGAAGTGATGCCAGTGTGAAGACATCGTCTCAGAAGTGACTCTCAGGCTGGAGTTACTGTAGTTAAGAATGAAGTGATCTTTCCAGTAACATAATGTGGGTTGAGGGCAGTTTGTGAGATATGGACCTTTATGCATGCAGTTAGTGTAAGACCCGCTCTACGTCCTGAGCCACAGCTGTAGGCCTTACTGTAAATGCATGTCACACTTGTTGCCATTCATTTGTTTGTCAGGATCATTGTCCTGTGGTCCATCTTGCTGAGGTGGTCATCCTCCCCCGTCTCAGGCAGCCCTGGGACTATCTGTTAGTTCCGTCTGCAGCTAGCTTGAATTCTTCCTCACTGAATATGCAGGTTGGGCTGATCATCCTTCCTGCCCCTGGTGGCGTCTTCCTGAACTACCAGCTGTCTCTCCAGCCATCACCAACCTGTTCTTGGTCATCTCCAAGTCGGTTCCTAGGCATCACTGGCTAAACCAGGCTTGGTGGTTTTGAGATATACCCAACGGTACACTTCATCTCATCAGCAGTGATGTGATCTTTCAACATTGGACACCCTCTCCCAGGTGACCCAGCCCACCTTGATCAGACACTATAGATCACTCCTTCTGATCCATCACCATCTGGATCGTTCAGCAGCCTCTGATGTGATGCTGATGGCTCGATGATGACCAGCCAAGTCTCTACATCCAACATCCACAATTACACAGCAAGTTTTCCATCCCTGCCTCTGACAAAGCTCTAAGATCTCCTGACATTAGGCCCTCTTTCTCTTGTGGGACCCCCCAGTAGGACGCTTTCAGGCCTTAATAATGTTGGTGTTTTTATAGCGCCCACTCTACCTCCTGAGCCACAGCTGCCGTCATTCTGCCGTCATCTCAGAACAACTTTAGTTAGCTGCAGATTTAAGTCCTTAAATGTTCTTAGACTTGATGTTTTTCTCCACAGAGTTCATCAGGAGAGCTCAGAGGGCCTCGGTGGTCAGTCTGCCCAGCAGCATCAAACAGACCTGGACTCCATATTTATGGTGTGTACATGTACAAACACACATTTCACTATTAACTACATCAACCACACATTAAATGCTAAACTACCATTCAGGTCCCAACAGTCTCCATGCTGCTCTGTTCAGACCAGCAGGCCTTCAGACTGACAGATGAATCACATGTTGTGTTCTTTAAATTAAATGTTCAGTTTATCTTTCTGTTCCAGCTGCTGGAGGACAACATCGGCACTTTTGTGAAGAACGAGTTGAAGAAGATTCAGAAGGTTCTGAGTCCAGATTACCCAGAATGCTTAGAGAGTCAGAGGGAGGAAGAGGAGGTGTTGGACGGTGAGGATGAGGAGCAGAGGAGGAGCAGCAGAGAGGCCTTTCTGAAGATCACACTGAACTTCCTGAGGAGAATGAAGCAGGAGGAGCTGGCTGACTGTCTGCAGAGCAGTAAGAGGATTTTAACAGATTTAACATGATGGAAAGAGGAAATGGAGACAACATGGGAGAAGTTTACATTTAAATCTCTGCTGTTAATATGCTGCACACATCTTCATCAGATCAGAGGCTGTTTGTCCTCCACTGATGAGCTGAATAAATCTGATGGAGGAGGAAAAACTAAATGTTTAGATTCTCTGATCTTCTGTAGGATCCACTCACTGGTTTCATTTCTTGTTTGTTTATTCAGGAACTGGTGCTCCAGTGTGTCGACATAAACTCAAGTCAAACCTGAAGAAGAAGTTCCAGTGTGTGTTTGAGGGGATCGCTAAAGCAGGAAACCCAACCCTTCTGAATCAGATCTACACAGAGCTCTACATCACAGAGGGAGGGACTGCAGAGGTCAATGATGAACACGAGGTCAGACAGATTGAAAGAGCATCCAGGAAACCAGACAGACCAGAAACAACAATCACACAAGAAGACATCTTTAAAGCCTCACCTGGAAGAGCTGAACCAATCAGAACAGTGATGACAAAGGGAGTGGCTGGCATCGGGAAAACAGTCTTAACACAGAAGTTCACTCTGGACTGGGCTGAAGACAAAGCCAACCAGGACATCCAGTTCATATTTCCATTCACTTTCAGAGAGCTGAATGTGCTGAAAGAGAAGAAGTACAGCTTGGTGGAACTTGTTCATCACTTCTTTACTGAAACCAAAGAAGCAGGAATCTGCAGGTTTGAAGAGTTCCAGGTTGTGTTCATCTTTGACGGTCTGGATGAGTGTCGACTTCCTCTGGACTTCCACAACAACAAGATCCTGACTGATGTTACAGAGTCCACCTCAGTGGATGTGCTGCTGACAAACCTCATCAGAGGGAAACTGCTTCCCTCTGCTCGCCTCTGGATAACCACACGACCTGCAGCAGCCAATCAGATCCCTCCTGAGTGTGTTGACATGGTGACAGAGGTCAGAGGGTTCACCAACCCACAGAAGGAGGAGTACTTCAGGAAGAGATCCAGAGATGAGGAGCAGACCAGCAGCATCATCTTCCACATCAAGACATCAAGAAGCCTCCACATCATGTGCCACATCCCGGTCTTCTGCTGGATCACTGCTACAGTTCTGGAGGAGGTGTTGAAGACCTCAAAGAGAGGAAAGATGCCCAACACCCTGACTGAGATGTACATCCACTTCCTGGTTGTTCAGTCCAAAGTGAAGAACATCAAGTATGATGGAGGAGCTGAGACAGATCCACACTGGAGTCCAGAGAGCAGGAAGATGATTGAGTCTCTGGGAAAACTGGCTTTTGATCAGCTGCAGAAAGGCCACCTGATCTTCTATGAATCCGACCTGACAGAGTGTGGCATCGATATCAGAGCAGCCTCAGTGTACTCAGGAGTGTTCACACAGATCTTTAAAGAGGAGAGAGGACTGTACCAGGACAAGGTGTTCTGCTTCGTCCATCTGAGTGTTCAGGAGTTTCTGGCTGCTCTTCATGTCCATCTGACATTCATCAACTCTGGTGTCAATCTGATGGCAGAAGAACAACAAACCTCCTGGTTGTCTTATGTCTTAAGAGACAAACCTGATCCAACACATCTCTACCAGAGTGCTGTGGACAAAGCCTTACAGAGTCCAAACGGACACCTGGACTTGTCCCTCCGCTTCCTCCTGGGTCTTTCCCTAGAGACCAATCAGACTCTCCTACGAGGTCTGCTGACACAGACAGGAAGTAGCTCACAAACAAATCAGAAAACAGTTGAGTACATCAAGAAGAAGATCAGTGAGAATTCCTCTGCAGAGAAAAGCATCAATCTGTTCCACTGTCTGAATGAACTGAATGATCGTTCTCTGGTGGAGGACATCCAACAGTCTCTGAGATCAGGACGTCTCTCCACAGATAAACTGTCTCCTGCTCAGTGGTCAGCTCTGGGCTTCATCTTACTGTCATCAGGAGAAGATCTGGACGTGTTTGACCTGAAGAAATACTCTGCTTCAGAGGAGGCTCTTCTGAGGCTGCTGCCGGTGGTCAAAGCCTCCAACAAAGCTCTGTACGTGGACACATAACTATCCACATTAAATGTTGTGTTATTATTCAGAAACAACAACAACCATTGTTTGTAATTGTTTCTTATGTATTGCTGATTCTTCTTCAGACTGAGTGGCTGTAACCTCTCAGAGAGAAGCTGTGAAGCTCTGTCCTCAGTTCTCAGCTCCCAGTCCTCTAGTCTGAGAAACCTGGACCTGAGTAACAACAACCTGCAGAATTCAGGAGTGAAACTGCTGTCTGCTGGACTGAAGAGTCCTAACTGTACACTGGAAACTCTCAGGTAGGTGTTCAGCTATGTGAAAATGAAGACTCTTTGAGCTGTTATTTACTTTTTATTTAATCCTTTTAGGTTGCCTGGCTGTAACCTCTCAGAGAGAAGCTGTGAAGCTCTGTCCTCAGTTCTCAGCTCCCAGTCCTCTAGTCTCAGAGACCTGGACCTGAGTAACAACAACCTGCGGGATTCAGGAGTGAAACTGCTGCCTGCTGGACTGAAGAGTCCTAACTGTACACTGGAAACTCTCAGGTAGGTGTTCAGCTATGTGAAAATGAAGACTCTTTGAGCTGTTATTTACTTTTGATTTAATCCTTTTAGGTTGCCTGGCTGTAACCTCTCAGAGAGAAGCTGTGAATCTCTGTCCTCAGTTCTCAGCTCCCAGTCCTCTAGTCTCAGAGACCTGGACCTGAGTAACAACAACCTGCGGGATTCAGGAGTGAACCTGCTGCCTGCTGGACTGAAGAGTCCCCACAGTACACTGGAAACTCTCAGGTTGGTGTTCAGCTATGTGAAAATGAAGACTCTTTGAGCTGTTATTTACTTTTTATTTAATCCTTTTAGGTTGCCTGGCTGTAACCTCTCAGAGAGAAGCTGTGAAGCTCTGTCCTCAGTTCTCAGCTCCCAGTCCTCTAATCTCAGAGACCTGGACCTGAGTAACAACAACCTGCAGGATTCAGGAGTGACGCTGCTGTCTTCTGGACTGAAGAGTCCCCACTGTACACTGGAAATTCTCAGGTAGGTGTTCAACTATTTGAAAAATAATGACCCTCTGAGCTCTTATTTATCTTAACATTTATTATTGGATGGACATTTTATTGAGAGGCTGTACATTGTCAGATGTCAGAAGCTGTGAAGATCTGTCCTCAGTTCTCAGCTCCCAGTCCTCTAGTCTGAGAGACCTAGACCTGAGTAACAGTGTAAGTTAAATGTTGATGCTTTTTAGATGCATTTTATGATCCTGTATTTAATGTGGCAGCAATAACGTACTGAAGGGGTTTGCTGACTCAGGAGCTCATCACCATTATAGTTGGTTGGTTCACGAGTAGGGCACTGGCGTCCATGGCCGTGTCTTTCCTGTCGATTCGTTTTTTAGACACCAGTGTCTTTTGTTGAGATTCTGAATTCTTATTGGGCAACATGAAGTGAAACGCTGCGCACAAAACCAGAAGTTGGTTTGATTTCGATGGAAACTGGTTCCTTCTACCCCCGCCCCTCCTCTGTAGCCTAAACTAAACAACTAAAACACAGCCACAAATCTTCCATCCACGCTGTTCATGAGTGCAATTTTACCGGTATTAACTTCATCTGAAGGTTACAGCAGAGCAAAGTAAGAAAAAACAACAATAAAACAACTTACTAACAGTGGTAATTTGTAAATACCAATAATATTTTATGTATTTATTTCACTGTTAATTATAATATTTATTAAAAATAAAATAATTCTTAACTGTTAAGTTAAATTCATTATTTCCGTGGTATTAAAATCAGTGTTTTAAGTGATGGCCGTGTTGCCTTCGAGGCCAAGTGACCTCTAAAATGATAAAATTCCAGGTCTGTTCATGACACAGAAACTTGACGTGGATATATAAAACCCAGGTTTATTACAGTCCTTTAATGATATTAATCTGTAGATTTTAAACGTAGAATAAAGGAAGTGGTCACTGCATTCAATTAAATAGCAAACACATGACCAACATGCTGCCCTGTTAATGCACTGTATGATGATGTAATGTGTTTTGTTGTACCTATTGTTGCTGTCGTGATTCAATGTTGTCCTGTTATGTGTTGGATGCTGCTATTTGACCCTGTCTTCACTAGGTCTCACTTATAAAAGAGGTTTTAATCTCAATGTGACTTCCTAGTTTAATAAAGGTTATACAGTATATATAGTCCAACGTGTGGTCTAAAGAGAATAAAACCCCAACACTAACGAAACAAGTCATCGGTGAGATAATAAATGAAGAGGTTTTCTTCAGGCTCATTACAACAGTCCAGTACAATGGCTCCATTACTGCTGATGTCACACCAATCAGGATATTGATCTCACCCTTCATCTTACCCTCACTCATCACCAAGACCCCAAAATACTCTCCACATGGGGCAGTGACTCACTCCCAACACTAAAGGACCACTACACCACTTTCTGGTAGCATGCTATGGCCTCAGTCTTGAAGGTGCCCCAGTGTTCACTGGAGGTCACAGATAAATTCAACCTTCAAAACATCCTCATCACCGAGAGACAGAGATGCAATCATGAGGCCATCAGGACACCATCCACCCCCCGGCTTCCTCTATATCGTGTTGCTGACCACAACTCCAAGCAGCCTCCTCCACAACAGAACTAATTTTAATTTAGAGAGTTTACACGGTGTGTGTTTGTGTGTGTTTAGTCTGTCAGGCTGTCTGATCACAGAGGAAGGCTGTTCTTCTCTGGCCTCAGCTCTGAGCTCCAACCCCTCCCATCTGAGAGAGCTGGACCTGAGCTACAATCATCCAGGAGACTCAGGAGGGAAGCTGCTGTCTGCTGGACTGGAGGATCCACACTGGAGACTGGACATTCTCAGGTATGGACAGACAAGAGACTGGACACTCTCAGGTATGGACAGACAACAGACTGGACTCTCTCAGGTGTGGACAGACAACAGACTGGACACACTCAGGTGTGGACAGATGGACAGACAGAAAGACAACAGCAATTCTCACACTGTCTCTCTGTCCCTAACTGAGGAACTCTGGTTCATGTTTAATGGAGGATCTGAGTGAAGCTGTATTATGACTGTTTCCTCCTGCAGGACGGACCATGGTGGACAGCAGAGACTGAGACCTGGTGTGAGGAAGTGTGAGTGTGTTTTAAGTTTGATTTATTTATTTTATGTCAAAAGGCTAGTTTCCAGCTGTTGTCAGTCAGCCTGATGTTAAATTAGTCTTTAAAAAACAACAACATGTAAAATTAGAACCAGAGAAAGCAGAACATGAACCACTGAACAGGATAAAACAGAATAATGTGATCAAAGCTCTGTCTTCTACTATGGAGGGATGGAGGACGACCTGAAGAAGTGGCCTCAGATAACCTACACTAGCATATTTAGCTACGTTATTGACTCCGTTGCTGCAGACGGTGAAGAGATGAACAATCTGAAAAGCTCTGAGGCAGATCAGTACTTCCACAGTAACAAGGTTTAGCTTTTTCCTACACAGATAACCGTACTTAAACTATCTGTAGTCTAATGCTGCCCTGCACTCCGTCTCATAAACTGCCTTACATTATAAACTGTAAAGAAAGTAGTCAAAGTAACTGGCTGTCATTAAACCAACGCTACAATGCTGAGTCCTCCCTACACATGACATCATACCTGATGTCCTCCTGGCTCTGCTGTCAGTCCTTTAAGGACCTGACGTCTCTTCTCCGCTGCTCTTTATAGCCCAACCACAAAGTAGGATACGAGTTTTCCTCCGTTGGCTTTTAGTCCACTAAATGAGATGAGCTCACGTAACGAGGGTTTATGGTGGTCTCTTCTAGTTGAGGTTTCTCAGCCACATTCTTCTGGATTCCTCGTCTGTAGGTCGGCGATGGAAACTGTTCCGTTGGTCACAACAACAATCCCTTTTTGTTTGGGTGCATGTTCAACACACTGTTGTTGAAGCCACAGATTTAGCTCTGTCTGGTTGTTAGTACAGCCGCTAACAGCACAACAAGTACCAGAGCTCCACAAGGACATTTTACAAAATGCTAATTTAACGTTAGTTATAATAATAATAATAATAATAATAATAATAATAAATTGGACTTATATAGCGCCTCTCAAGAAACCCAAGGACGCTTTACAAAGAGGGCACACAAAATCATACTGATAAATAAAAACAAAAGGAAATAAAAAAACAAATCAAAACAGTAGCTAAGTCATTAAAGGAGTGATGTGTAGGAAGAGTTAGAGGTCAGAGGTCTTGATGAACAGGTGGTGCTGGAGGTGCTTTTTGAAAGTGTCCAGGGACTCCATTACAGTAGTCCAGACGGGAGCTGATGAAGGAGTGGATGAGGGTCTCTGCCACGGAGTTAAAGATCTGTTCAATATAAAGCAGCATTTGCTTTAGAAGGTTAGCCTCTATGGTTAGCCTCTATGGTTAGCCTCTATGGATAGCCTCTATGGTTAGCCTCCATGGATAGCCTCTATGGTTAGCCTCTATGGATTGCCTCTATGGTTAGCCTCTATGGATAGCCACAATGGATAGCCTCTATGGTTAGCCTTTATGGATAGCCACAATGGATAGCCTCTATGGTTAGCCTCTGTGGTTAGCCTCTATGGTTAGCCTCTATGGATAGCCTCTATGGTTAGCCTCCATGGATAGCCTCTATGGTTAGCCTCTATGGTTAGCCTCTATGGTTAGCCTCTATGGATTGCCTCTATGGTTAGCCTCTATGGATAGCCTCTATGGTTAGCCTCTATGGTTAGCCTCTGTGGTTAGCCTCTATGGTTAGCCTCTATGGATTGCCTCTATGGTTAGCCACAATGGATAGCCACAATGGATAGCCTCTATGGTTAGCCTTTATGGATAGCCACAATGGATAGCCTCTATGGTTAGCCTCTGTGGTTAGCCTCTATGGTTAGCCTCTATGGATTGCCTCTATGGTTAGCCTCTATGGATAGCCTCTATGGTTAGCCTCTATGGTTAGCCTCCATGGTTAGCCTCTATGGATAGCCTCCATGGTTAGCCTCCATGGTTAGCCTCCATGGTTAGCCTCTATTGATAACCTCTATGGATAGCCTCTATGGTTAGCCTCTATGGATAGCCTCCATGGATAGCCTCCATGGATAGCCTCTATGGATAGCCTCTATGGTTAGCCTCTATGGATAGCCTCTATGGTTAGCCTCTATGGTTAGCCTCCATGGTTAGCCTCTATGGATAGCCTCTATGGTTAGCCTCTATGGTTAGCCTCCATGGTTAGCCTCTATGGGACAGCTTACTGCTACTTCTGCTACCTCAGCAGAAGTGAGGTCCATAATCATGTCTTCAGTAACGCCCCGACAATAAGGAGGATAACATGCAGACAATGAATGCAACACAATGTCCAGCAGACATCAGCACAGTCAGTTGAAACATGACAACATAGAATCACATCATGTTACAGAAGTGAAACCCAGCGGAGGGTAGACGACTGAACATATTCACTCAAATCAAAGTACAATGACTCTGTGATGTTCAAAGGTGTGAACGTTGTGCTGAATGTGAGCTCTTTGGTGGAGCTAATCAGCGTTTTAGAAAGCAGATGGTTCAGAGCTGCTTTGTGCTGCAGTGGAAGATGATGAGCCAGTTTTATTAGTGAGACTTTATTCAGTACTGGATCATCAGCTGTCGTCCTCGGGTCCACACCGGGACCAACAGCAGAACACCGTCCACATGTTGACTCTCATGTTGAGGAGCTGTTCATGCTGTTACAACTGGATTGTTGAGTTTCTAGTTAAAGGTTGTTAAACGTCATTCACAGTTGAATATCAGATGTCACTTTTCTTTCACTGATTGTCAGTAGAGTTGTTAATAAATCACCAGATGTTGACCTGCAGCTGTATTGTGTCTTCTTCTCTCCATCAGATGTCTGTCAACTGGAACTGGACACAAACACAGTACACAGAAGACTCAAACTGTCTGACAACAACAGGAAGGTGACATGTGTGGAGGAGGATCAGTCATATCCTGATCATCCAGACAGATTCATCTGCTATCTTCAGCTGCTGTGTAGAACTGGTCTGACTGGTCGCTGCTACTGGGAGGTCGAGTGGAGAGGAAGACGGGTTGATATATCAGTGAGTTACAGAGGAATCAGCAGGAGAGGAGACTGTGAGTTTGGAAGGAATGATCAGTCCTGGAGTCTGGAGTGCTTTAATGGTGGTTTCTCTGTCTGGCACAATAACAGAAGAACACTCATCATCTCCTCCTTCTCCTCCCCTGGTAGAGTAGCAGTGTATGTGGACTGTCCTGCTGGCACTCTGTCCTTCTACAGAGTCTCCTCTGACGCCCTGATCCACCTCCACACCTTCAGCACCACATTCACTGAACCTTTTTATCCTGGGTTTGGGGTCTGGTCTGGTTCCTCAGTGTCTCTGTGTCCTCTGCAGGTCTGAGTGTCTCTGTGTCCTCTGCAGGTCTGAGTGTCTCTTTGTCCTCTGCAGGTCTGAGTGTCTCTGTGTCCTCTGCAGGTCTGAGTGTCTCTGTGTCCTCTGCAGGTCTCAGTGTCTCTGTGTCTTCTGCAGGTCTGAGTGTCTCTGTGTCCTCTGCAGGTCTGAGTGTCTCTGTGTCCTCTGCAGGTCTGAGTGTCTCTGTGTCCTCTGCAGGTCTGAGTGTCTCTGTGTTCTCTGCAGGTCTGAGTGTCTCTGTGTCCTCTGCAGGTCTGAGTGTCTCTGTGTCCTCTGCAGGTCTGAGTGTCTCCTGTGGACTGAAGTCAAAGTTCAGTGTGTTCACCATCACACTCACTCAAACCCAAATCCTTCATGTGTCATCTGTTGATCATCAACATTCATCATGAACTCTTGTCTCTCTTGAATCATCCTGTAATGTAATGAATGGAATACAGTCATATATTCAATATTTCATCTTTCTAATGTTTCTAAATGCTTTTAATAAAATCTGTAGTTTTCTTTGGTTCATTTGATCACTTTCATCATTTCTCTCTTTACTGAGACATTGGACATCATCATCTTTTAGCCTCAGGTGTTCTGAATCAGGGAACTAATGAATGAACATGTTGTGGACTCTGGAGAGGGAGGAAGTCCAGCCCCCATCCAGGACTCTGGTTCCAGATCTGCTGCTATGTGTAGAGGTCCTACTTTTTATTGTAGAGTTGATCTCAGCGTTACGGTGTAAAAATAAAAAAACTGAATATAAGAAGAGGACGTAGTCACCGTGACGTCACCCGTTGGTTTGTGGACTGCTGTCTTGGAGCCTCGAGTTCGGCATTTTGGCCGTCGCCAGCTTTCTTACCTTCTCACCTTACCTTGTCTCTGTGTTCCCTCGAAGGTCGGCTCTGTCATAGATGAACAATGACGAGAAATCGCAAGTTACGCAGACGCAGCAACGCGGTTCTAGTTTTGGTTTGAGGTTTATTAGTTTAGACTCATTCATTCATCACACACACTGACCTGTTTGTCCAGGCGGGGGTTTGATCCCACATCTCCATATTGAAGGGCGGCGTCCTTCTCCACTGGACCATCGTCAGGACACAAACCATTTAGTTTTAAACAACTAAACCATCTCTTACTGACAAAAAACACAAAAGTAATACCATTAAGAATTAGTATAAAAATACCACAAAAAACTATCAGTACTACTATAGTAACTATAGTGTCTATTATCACTATAGTGTTTATTATCACTATAGTAACTATAGTGTTTATTATCACTATAGTAACTATAGTGTCTATTATCACTATAGTAACTATAGTGTTTATTATCACTATAGTGTTTATTATCACTATAGTAACTATAGTGTTTATTATCACTATAGTAACTATAGTGTTTATTATCACTATAGTAACTATAGTGTTTATTATCACTATAGTAACTATAGTGTTTATTATCACTATAGTAACTATAGTGTCTATTATCACTATAGTAACTATAGTGTTTATTATCACTATAGTGTTTCCTGTAGTATTTCTTTGTTTTCTTCGGACACGATATAAAACTCCATAGTGATACTATAGAAACGTTTTCTATAGTATCACTATAGCATTTTCTATAATTTTTCTATGGTGTTTTGGAACTCACTTTAGAACATTACTACAATAAGCACAATGTGTGTGTGAGGGGGGGGGGGGGTTCTATGATGACCTCACTTCAGTGATAGACAGGTGTGATTGATTGATAGATTAGGCATACCACATATGGCTCAACTTATCCTCTTCTCTCTCTCTCTCTCTCTCTTGTGACTTCTCTCTCTCTCTCTTTCTCTCTCTCTCTTGTGACTTCTCTCTCTCTCTCTCTTTCTCGTGACTTCTCTCTCTCGTGACTTCTCTCTCTCTCTCTCTCTCTCTCTCTCTCTCTCTCTTGTGACCTCTCTCTCTCTCTCTTTCTCTCTTGTGACTTCTCTCTCTCTCTCTTTCTTTCTTGTGACTTCTCTCTCTCTCTCTTTCTTTCTTGTGACTTCTCTCTCTTGTGACTTCTCTCTCTCTCTCTTTCTTTCTCGTGACTTCTCTCTCTCTCTTTCTCTCTTGTGACTTCTCTCTCTCGTGACTTCTCTCTCTCTCTCTTTCTCTCTTGTGACTTCTCTCTCTCGTGACTTCTCTCTCTCTCTCTCTCTCTCTGGTGTCTTCTCTCTCTCTCTCATGACTTCTCTCTCTCTCTCTCTCTCTCTCAGGTGACTTCTTGTGTAAACAGTTTTTTACTTTCACTTTGTCCCGTTGTGTCTCAGATGTTTCCTCCGTGTTAAACTTGTGGTAAGTGACCCTTTTCAGTTCTGAATGACTCTCAGCTGATCTCATGTTAGTTTCATCAAACTGTAAAAAGCTGTTTGTGTTGAAGAGTTTAGCTCTGTGCTAACAGTTAGCTGTTAGCCACCGTGTTCAGGATCACCAGCTGCTCTAACTAGAGTAGCTAATCATGCTAATCATGCTAATCATGCTAACCATGCTAACCGTGCTAATCATGCTAACCCTGCTAACCATGCTAACCATGCTAACAATGCTAACCATGCTAACCATCATGGAGATCAATATATAGTAATCAAATGAGAAGCAGAGAGACAGGACTGAAGGTTCTCTGTTAGTGTGATGACAATAAGTGACACATTAAACATGACTGACTCTCACTGATTATTCATGTTTCAAACTCATGACAGGATGTAAAGCAGTCTAAAGTTCATTCTTTACTGCAGTAAAAGTACAAATACAACACTGTCAAAGTACTTTGTTAGTAAGAGTTAAAGCTCTGCTTTGAAAACGTCACTCAGGTAAAAGTACACAAGTATTATCAGCTAAATGTACTTAAAGGGAGATTTTGATCTCATGATCTGCTATGTAAAGATATTAGTGGAGTGATGGCGTCCTGAGCAGAGAATGAAGGAGGAAGAAGTCATGTGATGGGGGGGGGCATTTAGTTCTGGTCTGAGATGCTGGTGCTCTAGTGCGACATCTAGTGGCTCTGAATGTCATCTACAGAACCTTTAACGGATCAGCAGGAACTGAGAGTGTTGTACTATAATACATGATATGAAGAGATTATTATTACTGATGCATTCAGGGGTAAACTGCATTTCACTGTTTTGAACTGTTTTATATAATATCATAATTTATATAGCACTTTTCAAAACAGATGTTATAAAGAGTTTCAGACAGTAAAAATAAATAAATGAAGAAAAACCATAAGGTAACTCTTAAAACAGAGAACAATACTAATAAAAGAGTAAAGTGGTAAAATATAAATGTATATATATATATATATGAACTGGGAAAAAAAATGTTTGGAAACTTGTGTTTGGTGGATTATTTCTCTGTTGTTCCAATGCTAATGGTCATTGTATTTTAAATGGTTGGAAAGCCTGTTTATTTACCTTCGCAATGATGTCCAACTTGTAAGGATCATGCATTTGTGGGATGAGCAGCACAGCTGATTATGTGGGTAGCGCCCAAGAAAAATGTTCCAAAATGCTCTGCCGATGGTAAACAGTGTATTCTCCTGTTGGTATTGACTCTTGTTTTGAGTTGTTTGGTGGATTGGATGGTTGAACTCTCTATCAGTAACAAGGAACAAACAAGACATATTGATTCATTTAATACACCGTCAGGAGCCTCAGTAGAGGTGAAAGATCCATACGCAGCCACAACAGCCTGGCACCTCCTCCTCATGCTGGTCACCAATCTGGTCACAAATTGCTGTGGGATGGCGTTCCATTCCTCAACCAGGATTCGTTGCAGGTCAGCCAGCGTGGTTGTGTTGGTCACTCTAACACGTACAGCACGCCCAAGCTGATCCCACAAGTGTTGAATTGGGTTGAGGTGTGGACTCTTGGCAGGCCGTTCCATTCTCTCTACTCCCACATTGTGGAGGTAGTCTGTGATAACCCTGGCTCTGTGGGGGGGGGGCGTTGTCATCTTGGAGGATGAAGTTAGGTCCCAGATTGTGGAGATATGGGTTCGCCACTGGCTGCAGAATCTCATCCTGATATCTCACTGCATTGAGATGGCCTTCAATGATAACAAGCCTTGTTTTACCAGTGAGGGAGATGCCCCCCCCCCCCCCCCCCCCCACACCATGACACTGCCCCCACCAAAAGCTGTTACTGCATCGGTTCAACAATCAGCATAGCGTTCTCCGCGTCGTCTCCATACTTTGACCCTGCCGTCCAACTTCCGCAGACAGAACCTGGACTCATCACTGAACATGACATTCCCCCACATGTTCAGGTTCCATTGTCTGTGTTGGAGACACCAGCGCAAATGGGCCTGACGGTGAAGGGCAGTCATTGCAGGCTTCCTGGTAGCCTTATGAGAATACACTGTTTACCATTGGCAGAGCATTTTAGCAAATTTGTCTTGGGCGCTCCCCACATAATCAGCTGTGCTGCTCATCCCACAAATACATGATCCTTACAAGTTGGACATCATTGAGAAGGTAAATAAACAGGCTTTCCAACGATGTAAAATACAATGCCAATTAACATTGATACAACAGAGAAATAATCGACCAAACACAAGTTTCCGAACTTTTTTTCCCCAGTATATATATACAGTATATATACACACACTGATGTCGATATAATATATATATTTGGGCTATCAATCAAATTAATAACATGTTTTCTCTGTTCTAAATGTCCAGAGTGCATCTCTCCCAGCAGGGTGGACTCTGCTATGGATCAGTGTGAGGAGGGAGTCCCCCCCTCTAAAACCACTCAGAGCAAAACTCAGAGGTGAGATGACCATCTCTAACTGTCCACCATCATTATTCACACTCACTGTCACACACTCAACTACTCTATATGGTTATAATATTAACTACTGAATGGTTATAATATTAACTACTAACTTTATTAGTGAACAAAGAGTCAACAACTGATTAGTCAACTCATCAACTGAGAGGAGACGGTTTCTTTCTTCAGATGAAGTTTTGATGAACAGGAGAACGTTACTCATCACTGTCTCTGTTTGTGTCAGGATGCAGCGACGGAAACTAGTCTCTCCTGGACCAGATCCTGGATCTGAATCTGGACCTGAACCCAGCTGTGTGTCCATGAAGAGTGACCGGTCTAAAGGTCTTCTTATCAGCTTTAAAGTTGGACAAGCTGCTGATGGAAGGTAATAATTTAAAAGTGAACTTTGTTATTATCTGACTCTCTCAGAGCTTCATAGTCGAGGTGGGCGATGCTACAGAATGTGGTTTTGATCTGATGCCCAGTGATACCAGAACCAGAACCAGCAGCCAGATGCTGATATGTTTATTATTAATAACAGCTGATGTACTGACATACAGGGGAGAGCCATGAAGTTTCATCTCCACCGAGTCATTTATCAAACATCTCTCTTCAATATTTAATCACATTTATGTTCAAACACACGAGTTCATGTTCAATAACTAAAATGTTTATTGTATGAATTCTGTGACTAAAGAGTTGATCGTTGTACGTCTTCTCATCATCCAGTTTAATATGGAGGTCAACAGATGTCATATTTTAAGTTGGTTTTATTGTAGCATATATGCAATAACCTATTATATGTGTGCACAATTTGAATTGATCAATATCTACAAAAAAGAAATATCAAATAGATATACATTTACAAACATTGGAAATGTATGTCATATGTAGGCTTAATGAAATGAATGAAATGAATGAAATGCATAGAAAAATACATTTGAAGTGGGATATATTACCAAGATATATGTATAAGTATAAATATATCAAGATACATGTGATGATCATGTCATGCAACTGCTGAATTAGAGTACTGGCACCTTTTTTGGTCCAATTCAGGCACTGGTCCTAAACAAGTCATTACATGGCCTTCATCACATTTAGTGTCACAACAATGTTTAAATTGAGTAACAGTTAATAAATGTACAGAAATAATAAATTATTTTAACTTTTGAATTATCTTAATAACATTTAAAACAAAATGATCAGGTGTGTCTCAGTATGTTATTCCTGAGACTCAGGATTGGATTGGATTTGATTTGATCAAATCTGAATCTTGTGTTGATCTCTTAATTTCATCAATTTCACCTGTGTTAACCCTAAAATTACATGTCAAAATGGCTGCTGTGAAAACAGCCTATTGCGGCGCTTTCAAAGCAAGCTGAAGGAATAAATATAAACAGGGCATCAGACAAAAGTTCAGCTCAAAACGGCGCACTGTGCTGTGTCGCTTGCCCCCACTTAGTTCATTCCAAAAGAAAATAATGCATTCAAACTGATTTTGTCGCTTACGCTCGCGTCACATTCAGTCAGCACACGGTAACACCGTGATCTCACTGAGACACGCAGTCTCATTCTCAAGAGAGACCTGGTACAACTAGGTGGTCACAGAGTAAGTTTCTGTGGCCACGGACCATCAGGACCTTGTTACTGTCGAACCCTGGAACTGATTTGATTTCATCAAATCTGAATCTGGTGTCGACACTCTGTTGAATCCATTTGTCTTCAACGATGAACATTTGTTACAAAGTTAAAAATAACTGAAAACAGAAGTTTTATATTATATTAGTTTTGATATCTGAACAGAATCTGGTCAAAAGTATTTTTTTCCATCTTTTCATTAGTTAGTTGTTTGTTTGTATCAGGATCCAGCAGCAGAGACCAGACTCTCATGAATCTGGACCTGAACCCAGCTGTGCGTCCATGAAGAGTGACCGGTCTATGGGTCGACCTTTTAACTTTAAAGTTGGTCAAGCTGCTGATGGAAGGTAATAATTTAAAACTGAACTTTGTTATCTGACACTCTTGATAAAAAGAATCAGGCCTTGGTCCAGAGCTTCAGAGTCTGTTGTAGGACTCAACAATAGATTGTTTCAGCAGTGACATCACAGTGTACACCTGTACAGTCACCTGTCAAACATGTTAGTGTTATAAAGCAAATTAGGCTCAACATGTTAAACTAAATCAATACGTGTTTGTCTTTAAAAAAGACTGTTTTGAGTTAACTCCAAAGCTGGAAGCTGCTTGTTCAAAGCTGATAATATCGATATCAGGATTAATAAACTGGGTGAAGAGATTAATGAACTGTGAGCAACAGGGCTGATCCGATCCGATGGAAAGGTATCAGCACCGATACCGACCTTATTACCTGGATGTCACGTAGACATGATGCATTAAAAACGGTTCTCTCTTCTGCTCGGTTTATTTAAAGTGATGATTTAATGTTCAAAGCTACTGCTGTCCATGTAGAAAGTGTCATTTGTCAGTGGCTGCATGTCTCTTCCCGGTCCGTGTCAGAGAGTTGAGAAGTCAGGTAGCTGTTAGCTCTGTCTCTCAGTGTAGCTGACTTCATTCCCAAAGGACTTTGAGTCGGTTGGAAATCCTTCACTTCTGAGTGTGGAAGGAGTTAACCTCTCATCAAGTGAAGAGTGTGAATCTGAGTAGCCAGAATCACATTGGCTGAACGACTGTGTTGGGGAGAGACCTTCTATCTAAGCTCTAACAATTGTTCTTTTTGTGAGCAAAGATCTACTTCTGCTGAATGCAGGTATTCTAAGGAACACATCATTTTCTTGTTAGCTGTCTGAACTTCATGGAGATGAGCATTTTGTGTTCTTAGGGAATCTACCTCCTGTTCCAGGGCTGCTTTACTCTGAAGGGCAAGGCTGGTTTGCCTGTGATAGATCAGTAGCAAGCATTTTAACAATGGCTCTTTGGATGCGGTCTGCACATCACACCTGTCAGTGAGTAGAGATTCTATTTCTTTCCTGCACTCGCTGAAACTCAATCTGCTGATGAGTTCAGGGTAGCCAGGGTTTAGGCTCAGTGCTAGCGAAGAAATAAAATGCTCTAGACAGGGATTCTCTATTGTTGTGCCTGGAATGGGGGGTGAGACTAAACAAGTTGTCTAATACAAAGTAAAAAATGTTGTTGGCTATGGTGCTGCGTTGGCAGACACCTTGTAGTGTAGCTTGGATGGTACACTAGCCTAGCAAACAATGTACTGGCTTACACTACTGGAAGTAGCTACGGCACCAACTGGTGGCTCTAGTGGACATAAAAGAAAGGGGTCAGTAACGTAAACACAGGTTTACACAGAAAGTTTGCTAATTAACTTTTCACATGTACTAACTGAAATGCAAGGCAGTAACAGCTCACTATTTTGCACAGGGCCGGTGGCACGAGGTGTTTTATTTAAAGTAGCACTTGATTTAACAGCAACTTATAAGAGCTTGACTAGATTGCATTGAATTACTGCTATTCAAATGCTGGACCAAAATTGTTACAAGTTCTACAGAGTAGGTTAATTTGAATTAGCAGCAATAGCAAGTACCTAAAATAACACTATGACGGTTGAAAGTGTTTATCAGTAATCCAATCTCTCAAATTACAATTCTCACTACAATGTACTTGTTTATATATACAGTTGTGCATCTACTCCTGTGAAAAGCTAGTGGTGTAGAATGTTAACACTTTTGGTTTGTTTAAAAGTGGAATCAAAATTTTGGGATTTAACCAAAAATAATGCTGAAATTAAAGCTGCAAGCAGCAATGAACGGGCTCTCGCACCTTTCCGCACGTCGGGGCTTCTTGCAGGACGCCGGTCGACACACCCGTACATTTCAGTGACCATCGGACACTGCAGGTCAAGTTTGAGGCAGATTGGACTAAGTATTGTTGAGTTACAACAGTTTGTCTTTCAATGGCGAATCATGTAAATTCTCCGACACGCCAGGTCAACACGGTTTGATAAAAACTCTTGATTTGAACAACTTTTCATCACAAAAGGTCTTTAGATTGTACTTACCAAATCTGAAGTTGATTGGGTTAAATCTTTAGGAGGAATTCGTTAAAAGTACAGAGCCTGGAAATCGGTAAAAATACACGAAAAAAATCACACAAAATTCAAACTGGCTGACTTCCCGTTGGGTTTAGAGCATGATCCCAAGAGACTGTTTTTTAAGTCTATATGTGATACATGTTCCTAACAAATGCCGTACATCTAGGTGAAACGTACTACGAGGGCTGCTTCGTTGAAATTTTGTAGGGAGTGCTTTCGCGCTCCCTTGCCACACTAATGCACAAAAACCATATCCGTTGGCACATTTTAGCACTTTTAATGAGTGTGCCAAGTTACGTTTGTTTACAAGCATATCTAGCCCTTGAAAAACAACTTCCTGTTTCATGGCGAATGATGCGTTGCAACGGCAATTAGTTCAACAAAAGTTAAAAAGCTTTGCAGTCTGACATCAGGAACTTCTTAACACCATGCTGACCAAATTTGAAGTGGATCTGGTTGACCTGCTAAGAATAGTACGCCAAAATATAGCGACTGTAACTTCCTGTTGCCACTACGTGGCGCTATGAGTATGATTCAAAATGGGCCTGGACATGACTTCAAGCCTGAACGCTCATCAAACATTAACAATTTGGAAAAGATCTGACCATCTGGAGTTGTGTTACAACAGTTTCTTTTGTAATGGCGAGTCAACAAAATTTGCCATGCCGCCACTGCGCCGCCATTCGATGAAACCTCAAAATCTTCACAAGGAAGCATCAACAATGTCTTAAGGCTTTTCTGACCTAATTTGAGGTGGATCTGATTAGTTTGTGAGGCAGAGTACATCAACATGCAAAACATGACATTTCCTGTTGCCAGTAAGTGGCGCTATGACTGCGAGACAAAATTTGCATGTGGATGTCCTCAGACAGGGACTTTTATCAGGCATGAGAAATTTGGAGCAGATTGGTTAATGTACGACAAAGTTACAGCAACTTCCTGTTTTTTGGCGAAAGGCGCATTTTCACCGCCACGCCACGGCAACATAGTTCCATAAAAATGGAAGCTTTGAAGAACTTTTCATCACAAAGGTCTTAAGACTGTACTGACTAAATTTGAAGTCGATTGGGTTAAATCTCTAGGAGGAGTTTGTTAAAGTACAGAGCCTCGAAATGACAAAAAAAAAACTAAAATAACACATTCAATTCAAAATGGCCGACTTCCTATTGGGTTTACAGTATACCTCCAAGAGGCTTTTTTTACGGCTCAACATGCTACTTATACCTGCCAAATTTAATACTTCTAGGTGAAACCACAATGAAGGGCTCAATTTTAGCAATTTGTTCGGGGGCGCTATCGAGCCATTTTGTCACATCTGAGCAAGAGACCCAGAAAATATAAAATTTTACACCAGTCCTGATACATGTGCAAAATTTGCTCAGTTTCCGAGCACCTTTAGCCCCTCAAAAATGTGATTACTTTGTCCTAAAAATAATAAGAAGAAGAAACGGACCAATTACAATAGGGCCTTCGCCGACCTTCGGTCGGCTCGGGCCCTAATTAATATTGCCAACAATACTATGCCTCACACGGGGCACCATTAATGTTGGGGATGCAGATAGGAGCTGGTCTATTTATTAGAAAATCTTAAAGATAATTATTAATATCAATAAAATTAACAACAAAGACAAAGACAAGATGGCATCTTGTCTCAAAATGGCGACTGAGGTTGTATAGGCTACATAATAATAGGGCAGACCATGTAAATCTACCAGAATGGCTGAATCAAAGATGGCCACCGGGACATCAAACACAATGGTCTCTTTGTCTTTCGGAGCACATGTGCTCAGTAAGAACCAAGGGTTTTGTGATGTGGTAGTTTGAGACTCTGAATGTATATGTTTGTGTTTAAACCAATTCACAGGTTATGTATGTGATCTTAATATGTGGTGGATAATGTGGTGGGTTAGAAAAAAGTTAGTTAGCATGCAAGACGTTTATAAATGTGGAGCATAACTAAAGACATCAGATGTGGCAAAGCCAGTTACCCAAATATCCTGACTACAACAATATAACAACAATAAAACTCAGTGAATAGCATTAAACCCAATCACTGCACGTACAGTCAAAGACATCAAGGTTAAACAGTCTTGCTTAGCCATGTGCAATTTCTATGCTAATGCTGTGCTAAGGTAAGCCCAGTTGCTTTACCCAGTGGAAGAGAAAAGGGTTCTTTGTTAACCGGCGATTCCATCTGTTAAACATGGAGAAGCCAGGCTGGGTAAAGTTGTGGTTCCAGTCAAAAGATGCAGTCATTACTGTGTTCAGATCCAATTGTGCAGATTGGAGGGAAAGTAGTCCGGCCCTTTGTTCCTGCAGAGTTAGCAGCTTGGTGCTAACTTGCTTTGTTCCTCGCTTTGGTTTTGTCCTAGATGGATTTCAAACATAGATGTGAATAGGTCATGGATCAGTAGCCATGGTTACTGAGTCCATGGGTGGACTTAAGGACTCTGGGAAACACAGTTCTCTGTTTTTGACACCATCTTGAATGGTGAGTCCGAACAGCATCTTTGGCTAAACCAGGCTTGGTGGTTTTGAGATATACCCAACGGTACACTTCATTGCATCAGCAGTGATGTGATCTTTCAACATTGGACACCCTCTCCCAGGTGACACAGCCCACCTTTATCAGACACTATAGATCACTCCCTCTGATCCAACACCATCTGGATTGTTCAGCAGCCTATGATGTGATGCTGATGGCTCGATGATGACCAGCCAAGTCTCTACATCCAACTTCCACAATTACACAGCAAGTTTTCCATCCCTGTCTCTGACACAGCTCTAACATCTCCTGACATTAGATCCTTTTCCTTTTGTGGGACACCCACAGTAGGACACTTTTAGCTCTTAGTAATGTTGGTGCTTTCATACCGCCCATTCTACCTCCTGAATCACAGCTGCCGTCATTCTGCCGTCATCTCAGAACACCTTTAGTTAGCTGCAGATTTAAGTCCTTAAATGTTCTTAAACTTGATGTTTTTTCTCCACAGAGTTCATCAGGAGAGCTCAGAGAGCCTCGGTGGTCAGTCTGCCCAGCAGCATCAAACAGACCTGGACTCCATATTAATGGTGTGTACATGTACAAACACACATTTCACTATTAACTACATCAACCACACATTAAATGCTAAACTACCATTCAGGTCCCAACAGTCTCCATGCTGCTCTGTTCAGACCAGCAGGCCTTCAGACTGACAGATGAATCACATGTTGTGTTCTTTAAATTAAATGTTCAGTTTTTCTTTCTGTTCCAGCTGCTGGAGAACAACATCGTCACTTTTGTGAAAAACGAGTTGACGAACATCCAGAAGGTTCTGAGTCCAGATTACCCAGAATGCTTAGAGAGTCAGAGGGAGGATGAGGAGGTGTTGGACGGTGAGGATGAGGAGCAGAGGAGGAGCAGCAGAGAGGAGTTTCTGAAGATCACACTGAACTTCCTGAGGAGAATGAAGCAGGAGGATCTGGCTGACAGTCTGCAGAGCAGTAAGAGGATTTTAACAGATTTAACATGATGGAAAGAGGAAATGGAGACAACATGGGAGAAGTTTACATTTAAAACTCTGCTGTTAATATGCTGCACACATCTTCATCAGATCGGAGGCTGGACTCACTGGTTTCATTTCTTGTTTGTTTATTCAGGAACTGTTGCTGCAGTGCGTCGACATAAACTCAAGTCCAACCTGAAGAAGAAGTTCCAGTGTGTGTTTGAGGGGATCGCTAAAGCAGGAAACCCAACCCTTCTGAATCAGATCTACACAGAGCTCTACATCACAGAGGGAGGGACTGAAGATGAACACGAGGTCAGGCAGATTGAAACAGCATCCAGGAAACCAGACAGACCAGAAACAACAATCAGACAAGAAGACATCTTTAAAGCCTCACCTGGAAGAGATGAACCAATCAGAACAGTGATGACAAAGGGAGTGGCTGGCATCGGGAAAACAGTCTTAACACAGAAGTTCACTCTGGACTGGGCTGAAGACAAAGCCAACCAGGACATCCAGTTCATATTTCCATTCACTTTCAGAGAGCTGAATGTGCTGAAAGAGAAGAAGTACAGCTTGGTGGAACTTGTTCATCACTTCTTTACTGAAACCAAAGAAGCAGGAATCTGCAGGTTTGAAGAGTTCCTGGTTGTGTTAATCTTTGATGGTCTGGATGAGTGTCGACTTCCTCTGGACTTCCACAACAACAAGATCCTGACTGATGTTACAGAGTCCACCTCAGTGGATGTGCTGCTGACAAACCTCATCAGGGGGAAACTGCTTCCCTCTGCTCGCCTCTGGATAACCACACGACCTGCAGCAGCCAACCAGATCCCTCCTGAGTGTGTTGACATGGTGACAGAGGTCAGAGGGTTCACAAACCCACAGAAGGAGGATTACTTCAGGAAGAGATCCAGAGATGAGGAGCAGACCAGCACAATCATCTCCCACATCAAGACATCACGAAGCCTCCACATCATGTGCCACATCCCGGTCTTCTGCTGGATCACTGCTACAGTTCTGGAGGAGGTGTTGAAGACCAGAGAGGAAGGAGAGCTGCCCAAGACCCTGACTGAGATGTACATCCACTTCCTGGTGGTTCAGTCCAAAGTGAAGAACATCAAGTATGATGGAGGAGCTGAGACAGATCCACACTGGAGTCCACAAAGCAGGAAGATGATTGAGTCTCTGGGAAAACTGGCCTTTGATCAGCTGCAGAAAGGCAACCTGATCTTCTATGAATCCGACCTGACAGAGTGTGGCATCGATATCAGAGCAGCCTCAGTGTACTCAGGAGTGTTCACACAGATCTTTAAAGAGGAGAGAAGACTGTACCAGGACATGGTGTTCTGCTTTGTCCATCTGAGTGTTCAGGAGTTTCTGGCTGCTCTTCATGTCCATTTGACATTCATCAACTCTGATGTCAATCTGATATTACAGAAACAAAAAACGTCCCAGTGGTCCAAAGTCTTCAAAGACAAACCTAAACCAACACATCTCTACCAGAGTGCTGTGGACAAGGCCTTACAGAGTCCAAATGGACACCTGGACTTGTTCCTCCGCTTCCTCCTGGGTCTTTCCCTAGAGACCAATCAGATTCTCCTACGAGGTCTGCTGACACAGACAGGAAGTAGCTCACAAACCAATCAGGAAACAGTCCAGTACATCAAGAAGAAGATCAGTGAGAACTCCTCTGCAGAGAAAAGCATCAATCTGTTCCACTGTCTGAATGAACTGAATGATCGTTCTCTGGTGGAGGAGATCCAACAATCCCTGAGATCAGGAAGTCTCTCCAGAATTAAACCATCTCCTTCTCAGTGGTCAGCTCTGGGCTTCATCTTACTGTCATCAGGAGAAGATCTGGACGTGTTTGACCTGAAGAAATACTCTGCTTCAGAGGAGGTTCTTCTGAGGCTGCTGCCGGTGGTCAAAGCCTCCAACAAAGCTTTGTACGTGGACACATAACTATTCACATTAAATGTTGTTTTTCTTTATTCAGAAACAACAACAACCATTGCTTGTAATTGTTTCTTATGTATTGCTGATTCTTCTTCAGACTGAGTGGCTGTAACCTCTCAGAGAGAAGCTGTGAAGCTCTGTCCTCAATTCTCAGCTCCCAGTCCTCTAGTCTGAGAGACCTGGACCTGAGTAACAACACCCTGCAGGATTTAGGAGTGAAACTGTTGTCTGCTGGACTGAAGAGTCCCCACTGTACACTGGAAACTCTCAGGTAGGTGTTCAGCTATTTGTTAAAGTTTACCCAACAAGCTGTTATATACTTTTTATATTTAAAATGTGAATTGATGGACTAAAAATCATCTTCAGGCTGAGAGGCTGTACATTGTCAGATAGGAGCTGTGAAGCTCTGTCCTCAGTTCTCAACTCCCATTCCTCTAGTCTGAGAGAGCTGGACCTCACATGGGACAGTGACTCACTCCCAACACTAAAGGACTACTACACCACGTTCTTGTAGCGTGCTATGGCCTCAGTCTTGAAGGTGCCCCAGTGTTCACTGGAGGTCACAGATAAATTCAGCCTTCAGAACATCCTCATCCCCAAGAGAGAGAGATGCAATACTGAAGCCATCAGGAGACCATCCACCCCCCGGCTACCTCTATATCGTGTTGCTGACCACAACTCCAAGCAGCCTCCTCCACAACTGAACTAATTTCAATTTGAAGAGTTTACACTGTGTGTTTGTGTGTGTTTAGTCTGTCAGGCTGTCTGATCACAGAGGAAGGCTGTTCTTCTCTGGCCTCAGCTCTGAGCTCCAACCCCTCCCATCTGAGAGAGCTGGACCTGAGCTACAATAATCCAGGAGATTCAGGAGGGAAGCTGCTGTCTGCTGGACTGGAGGATCCACACTGGAGATTGGACACTCTCAGGTATGGACAGACAACATACTGGACTCTCTCAGGTGTGGACAGATGGACAGACAGAAAGACAACAGCAGCTCTCACACTGTCTCTCAATCCCTAACTGAGGAACTCTGGTTCATGTTTAATGGAGGATATGAGTGAAGCTGTATGAAGTTGATTGTGACTGTGTTTCCTCCTGCAGGATGGACCATGGTGGACAGCAGAGACTGAGACCTGGTCTGAGGAAATGTGAGTGTGTTTTAAGTTTGATTTATTTATTTTATGTCAAAAGGCTAGTTTTCAACTGTTGTCCGTCAGCCTGATGTTAAATTAGCCTTTAAAGCACAACACATGTAAAATTACAGCCGGAAGCGGCAGTTCGTAGGTTCAATCTTTTTTCGCTCAACAGAGGGAAGCACTTGAACTGCCAAAATCAAAGCCGCGAGCAGCAGTGATCGGGTTTTTGGCTTCACAAAGGAAAGCAAAGTCATTTCACCTTGTTTAATTCTGTATAAAGAAGGAGTGAGACCAATCACTACCTTGTTTCATCATTACAATGTATGCAGCCTTTCTGTACTGGTACACTCAACATCCCGCCAGTCATATTTCTTGGCATTTTGGGGATGTTTCAACAGGTTCATTAAAAATATCCATCAAGTTTGGTGATCCCGGGACGATCTCCCATTGATTTGTGGTGAAATTTGCGCCAGGCCCATGCAAATCTTTGGAACTTGTGGTGCCCCCTATGGAGTAATTTCTAAATAGTTTTACACACGTGGTTCAAAATTGTTATAAAACATCCTGTGGGTTTGGTATTGATTGGACAAACAAATTATGATAGTAAGCTCCCCCTAGTGGTCGATTTGAATTAAACTTCCAGGGGATGTTTAAAATACTCTTGTGAACATATCCTGCAAGTTTTGAGAGGATGGGCCCAACAGTTGTGGAATAAGATCTATTGATGTGTTAAGCCACGCCCATTTAAAGTTCTTTGGTCAATATCTTCAAAACGCATATCAACAAGTTTTGGATAACTTTGGATAAGCTTGGTCCAATAATGATCCACAAAAAGTTTGGTAGCAATCGAAAGTAGAGTTTAGGAGGAGATGTCAAAAATATGTTTTTCAAAAAATTCAAAATGGTGGGAAATTTAGTGATGAAAAGCTAGGGCCTCTTGAGGCTTTTCTGTAGATCACAGTCAGCAGCATACATGTATCAAATTTCAAGTCAATCAGACTTTTGGTGTGAGGGGGCTGGCCTTGAAAATGTTGTAGCGCCATCATGTGGCCAATTGGGATCATATTTTATGTGAAGTATTATGACATCATGTGCAGTTATGGTACCAAGTTTTATGTCTCTAGCTCGTTCCAGCTCACAGCAAATTGAGCAAAGGCATAATTTAGCATATTATGCTAAATAGGCCACGCCCACATGCACCGATCAATATGACACTATAGATCTTGGTTAATACTTTCCCCTGTCCACTACATCTGGAGGTATAATTTTTTGATATTTTTGGCGCCCCCTACAGGTCGAGCAGAAAATGCTTTAGTACACCTCTTCCCAAACACGTACTGAAAACATCTACCAAGATTTATGATGATTGGATTAATGGCCAATGAATTATGGCCAATTTCCTACTAAGCTCCGCCCATAGAAAAGTTTGTTGATCAACAGCTTCAAAACATAATGACATGTCAACAAACTTTTGAAAAGTTTTGATCCATTTCATCCAATAATTATCCACAGCAAATGTGGTAGAAATCGGACGTACGTTTTAGGAGGAGATGTCAAAAATGTGTTTTTCAAAAAATTCAAAATGGCAGAAAATCTAGATAGGCGGACTTTAGTGGTCCAAGAGGCTTTTTTTTTTTAGCATATGGAGATGGACATGTCTGTCAAACTTCAAGTCAATCGGACTTACGGTGTGAGGGGCGTGGCCTTTCCAAAATCACGTGTTTGGGAGTTAATTACAGCGCCACCATGTGGTCGATTAAAGTCATATTTCTTGTGAAGCACTTGCACAAGATTTCCAGTTATTTGGCCTGTTTGATGTTTCTAACTCATTCCAGCTGACGGGAATTTGAGCCGCTGTGGCAGACAACGAATAATAATGACAAACCGGCACAAACTCAATAGGGTTCTGTCCCTTCGGGGCTCGAACCCCAATTAGATCCAGAGAAAGCAGAACATGAACCGCTGAACAAGATAAAAAGTTTAGAGGAGTAAGGCATCATCATATCCACTTTATTCCTAGCCCCAATGATGCCTTGCGTGAATTATGGGCGCAACTGCTGGTGCGTCACTTCACTGAACCGGAACCGCCGTTTTCCATGGTAAAGCTACGAAAATCGTCTCTCCTAGGGCGATTGTATTAAAAATCTAGTAAAACGTGTGAACACCACCTATTACAGCTCGGACAGGATAATGTGATCATAGCTCAGCCTTCTACTATGGAGGGATGGAGGACGACCTGAAGAAGTGGCCTCAGATAACCTACACTAGCATATTTAGCTACGTTATTGACTCCGTTGCTACAGACGGTGAAGAGATGAACAATCTGAAAAGCTCTGAGGCAGATCAGTACTTCCACAGTAACAAGGTTTAGCTTTTTCCTACACAGATAACCGTGCTTAAACTATCTGTAGTCTAATGCTGCCCTGCACTCCGTCTCATAAACTGCCTTACATTATAAACTGTACAGAAAGTAGTTAAAGTAACTGGCTGTCATTAAACCAACGCTACAATGCTGAGTCCTCCCTACACATGACATCATAGCTGATGTCCTCCTGGCTCTGCTGTCAGTCCTTTAAGGACCTGACGTCTCTTCTCCGCTGCTCTTTATAGCCCAACCACAAAGTAGGATACGAGTTTTCCTCTGTTAGCTTTTTTTTTTCTTTTTCTTTTCGCAAGGACATTTTAGAAAATGCTAATTTAACGAAAGTTAAATATTTGTTAAAAAAATAAAGCAGGATATGCTAAATTGACGGCAAATTACTTTTCAAAAGAAGCGCCGTTGGCGGTTAGCCACTATGGTTAGCCTCTATGGGACTAACTAGCTTACTGCTACTTTCGCTACCTCATCGGAAGTTACGCACATAATCATTTCTTCAGTAACGCCCCCGAGAATAAGGAGGATAACATGCAGACAATTAATGCAACACAATGTCCAGCAGACATCAGCACAGTCAGTTGAAACATGACAACATAGAATCACATCATGTTACAGAAGTAAAACCCAGCGGAGGGTAGAGGACTGAACATATTCACTCAAGTAAAAGTACAATTACTCAACAGCTGTATTGTGTCGTCTTCTCTCCATCAGATGTCTGTGAACTGGAACTGGACACAAACACAGTAAACAGAAACCTCAAACTGTCTGACAACAACAGGGAGGTGACATATGTGAAGGAGGATCAGTCATATCCTGATCATCCACGCAGATTTATCTACTGGAATCAGCTGCTGTGTAGAACTGGTCTGACTGGTCGCTGCTACTGGGAGGTCGAATGGAGAGGAGTGGTTGATATATCAGTGAGTTACAGAGGAATCAGCAGGAGAGGAGACGGAGAACACAGTGTGTTTGGAAGGAATGATCAGTCCTGGAGTCTGAGGTGCTCTGATGACGGTTACTATGTCTGGCACAATAAGAGAGAAACACCCATCTCCTCCTCCTCCTCCTCCTCCTCTTCCTCCTCCTCCTCCTCTGGTAGAGTAGCAGTGTATGTGGACTGTCCTGCTGGCACTCTGTCCTTCTACAGAGTCTCCTCTGACACCCTGATCCACCTCCACACCTTCAGCACCACATTCACTGAACCTCTTTATCCTGGGTTTGGGGTCTGGTCTTATGGTTCCTCAGTGTCTCTGTGTCCTCTGCAGGTCTGAGTGTCTCTGTGTCCTCTGCAGGTCTGAGTGTCTCTTTGTCCTCTGCAGGTCTGAGTGTCTCTTTGTCCTCTGCAGGTCTGAGTGTCTCTGTGTCCTCTGCAGGTCTGAGTGTCTCTGTGTCCTCTGCAGGTCTGAGTGTCTCTGTGTCCTCTGCAGGTCTGAGTGTCCCTGTGTCCTCTGCAGGTCTGAGTGTCTCTTTGTCCTCTGCAGGTCTGAGTGTCTCCTGTGGACTGAAGTCAAAGTTCAGTGTGTTCACCATCACACTCACTCAAACCCAAATCCTTCATGTGTCATCTGTTGATCATCAACATTCATCATGAACTCTTGTCTCTCTTGAATCATCCTGTAATGTAATGAATGGAATACAGTCATATATTCAATATTTCATCTTTCTAATGTTTCTAAATGCTTTTAATAAAATCTGTAGTTTTCTTTGGTTCATTTGATCACTTTCATCATTTCTCTCTTTACTGAGACATTGGACATCATCATCTTTTAGCCTCAGGTGTTCTGCATCAGGGAACTAATGAATGAACATGTTGTGGACTCTGGAGAGGGAGGAAGTCCAGCCCCCATCCAGGACTCTGGTTCCAGATCTGCTGCTATGTGTAGAGGTCCTACTTTTTACTGTAGAGTTGATCTAAATGTGATGTAATGTGGTGAATAGCTGCAGGTTGAGTTAGCTACGAGCTAATTTTACTACAAAATAAAACAAGCTAGCTGGTTAGCTTTCTTTCCTTCTTATCTTACCTTGTCTCTGTGTTCCCTCGAAGGTCGGCTCTGTCACAGATGAACAATGACGTGAAGTCGCAAGTTACACAGACGCAGCGACGCGGTTCTGGTTTTGGTTTGAGGTTTATTAGTTTTGACTCATTCATTCATCCCACACACACTGACCTGTTTGTCCAGGCGGGGGTTTGATCCCACATCTCCATGTTGAAGGGCAGCGTCCTTCTCCACTGGACCATCATCAGGACACAAACCATTTAGTTTTAAACAACTAAACCATCTCCCGCTGACAAAAAAACTCTGCCATCAGTGTATGAATGTGTGTGTGAATGGGTGAATACTGACATGTAGTGTAAAGCGCTTTGAGTGGTCGGAAGACTAGAAAAGCGCTATATAAGTCCAAGTCCATTTACCATTTACCAAAGACGACATCTTTGACTTGGAACCACAACTTCAACACATGGAATTACAAACCCTTTTCTTCCATGGATCGGTAACGTACTGGGCTTACCTTAGCAGTAGCAATTACACATGGCTGAGCAAGACTGTTCAACTTTGATTTCTAGAATGTACTTGTATTGATTTGGTTTAATGTTATTCATTGAGTTTGACTGTTGTGATATTATTTGTAGTTAAGATATTCGGGTAGCTGGCTTCGCCACATCTGATGTGTTTAGTTTATGCTTCACATAGACAAGGTCTTGCATGCAAACTAACCATCTTTTCTAACCCACTGCATTATCTGACACATAAAGATCAAATACATAAACTGTGAATTAGTTAAACATAAACATACAGCTTCAGATAATCTTAACCCCCACATCACCCCCCTCTCTGTCCTTCCTGAGCACATGTGTTCCGAAGAACAAAGAGGCCATGTGGTGACATGTTGGCGGCCATCTTTGATCCCGCCATCTTTGTAGTTTTACAGTGCTCGCCCCTTTTGTCTGTAGGCAGACATCTTGAGACAAGAAGCCATCTTGTCTCTCTCCCTCTCTCTCTCTCTCTCTCACACACACACACACACTCACACACACTCACACACACACGCACATGCTCACACACTTTGTTTGGTTTGTTTAGTTTAGTTATTTAGTTAGATTAATACTGTGTTTTAAACCTTTATTATCTTGTAAATAAATGTTTGTGGAATATACATGCTGGTCTGTTTAATGTTGTACAAGAGTGAATAATGCCAACCTCTGCTGTGTCAAGAACTCCGATATCCTTCAATCTTTACTATCTATTTTGGTTATAGTTATTAATTTAATTATTAATCAACGTTCCAAATTGATAGTTTAGTATATATAATGAGACTATATTAGCGTTTTGGTCATTGGTCCCTGATTCCAGGGTGGTGCCCCGTTTATTATTAATGTTTATTGATCATTTTTATTAATATTAATAATTCTATTATTATTTATGAATTAATTTGCTAATAACCAAACCTGTTACTGCCAAATCCCTACATTTTGGTGCCCCATGTGAGGCATAGTATTATTGTTGGCAAATTATTCATAATTGTGCAATATTAATTTTCAGCATAGATTTTGGTCAAAAACAAAAAATTCATATTCCACTTCTAAACAAACCAAAAGTGTTTACATTCTACACCACTAGTCTTCCACAGGAGTAGAAGTCCAGCTGTACTTTTAAACAAGTACAATGTGGTGAGAATTGTTATTTGAGAGAGTTTGATTATTAACACTTTAAGCCTTTATAGTGTTAATTTTAATAACTTGCTTTTGCTGCTAATTCAAGTTAACCTACGCTGTAGAATTTGAAAGGACTTTGGTTCAGCATTTGAATACCAAGTATTCAATGCAATCTGGTCTAGTTGTCATATTTGCTGTAATCTAAGTGTTCCTTTAATGACACAGCGTGCCACCGGCCCTGTGTAACATAGAGAGCTTGTACCTGGCTGTGTAACTGCCAAGCATTCCAGCCTGAGTGGATTAAATAGAGCCACAGTGTGCTACCAGCCCTGTGATATAGAGTTTGCACCTAGCTGTTACTTCCACGTGTTCCAGCTAGAGTCACTTTTAAGAAACGTCATCACAACTGTTACTGCCCTGCATCTCAGTTAGTGCATGTTGTAAGTGTAAGCAAACTTCTTTTGTAAACGTGTGTTTACTTTACTGGCCCCTTTTGTTTGATGCCACACTAGTTGGTCCTGTAGCTACCACTCCTCCACAGGGAGCTACCCCCCATAGTGTAGGCCAGTGCATTGTTGTTAGGCTAGTGTACCTCCCAAACTACACTACAAGGTGTCTGCCAACGCAACACCATAGCCAACAACATAGTTTTGTTTTGTACTAGACATCCTGTTTAGTTTCACCCTCCATTCCAGGTATAGCTATGGAGAACCCCTGTGTAGAGCTTTTTATTTCTTCCCTAGCACAGAGCCTAAACCCTGTCTGCCCTGAACTCATCAGTAGGTTGAGTTTCAGTGAGTGCAAGAAAGAAATAGAATCGCTCCTCACAGACAGGTGTGATGCGCAGACCGCATCCAAAGACTCATTGTTGAAATGCTTACTTCTGATTTTCCACAGGCAAACTAGTCTTGCCATTCAAAGTAAAGCACCCTGGAAAAGGAGATAGATAGCCTAAGAACGCAAAGTGCTTGTCTCCTCCATGAAGTTCAGACAGCTAATAAGAAAGCCATGCGTTACTTAGAAGACCTGCATTCAGCAGAGTTAGCTCTTTGTCAACACAAAGAAAAATTGTTAGGGCTTAGATTAGAACATCTCGCCCCACCACAGTCTGTCAGTCACTGTGATTCTGGCTACTCAGATTCACACTCCTCACTTGATGAGAGGTTAACTCCCTCTCCACTCAGAAGTGAATGATTTCCAACCGACTCAAAGTCCTTTGGGAATGAAGTCAGCTCCTCAACCTCCACTGAGAGAAAGAGTGAACAGCTACCTCACTACTTATTGTTCTGAAACTGACAGTGAATACACATGTAGTTTATTTTCAAAAAGATGCCCCATGTTGTTCTCAGCTACTGAGAAATGACACCTTCATCTGTGCTCCTCCCTCCAAAGGTTCAGCCTGTTCAGCCTCCTTTCCACTCTGTCACAAGGGTGACGACAGCTGTTCAGCCTCTGCTTCTCAGCCAGGGAGAACTTTAGCATGTGATGCACCAGTGCATTGTAATGCTAATTTAGTCTCGCCTTCAACAGAAAGGATCCCACAGGGTCACCGCCATGAAGTGCTTGAGTTCATAGCTAAAGAAATTGAATGTTTTGATCCAGACAACTGTGATCATCACATTGATGACTATTTTAGGGAATTAGATCACAATCTAATTGACTTGCCACAAGCCACCCAAAGGAAGAAAGTTAAACTTGTGTGGAAAACCAGCTCTAAAGCTGTGCACAAGTTTATACAGTCACAACCTCCCAGTGTCAGAAATTACGATAGTGAGCTCCGTCATGCACTGATAGAAGAATTCTCTTCTACTGCTGACGAGACCTCAGTGATGTTTGCAGCCCTTCAAATTAATCATTCACGTAGTGAGAATCCTAGAGATTACTACAAATGTTTAAGGCATGCATACTTCCAAGGTAAGAATGCACCAGGCTTTGAAGAAAACACCATCTTCAAGTCCTTGTTTTTGCAGAACCTACACCCATGTGTACGCACTCACGTGGTACTCTTGACGCATCAGGGTAACCCCTCACTGTGTGAGATAAGGAAGATGACAGATAGCTTGGGAATCTCTGGGTCATCTCCACAAAGGGTTGTAAACCAACTGAACCCACCAGCTCAAACACTGACGTGTCAATCAGATCTGCCACCTCAAAAGACCACCTTAACAACAGGTCGAAGGGGGGTCACAAAAGGCTGCATAAGGACACTGAGCGTAACCGCCATGTCCCCCAGTTGCGTAGAGATAGGCATTCACACAACAGAAGTGTTAGAAAGCCATACTCTGAAATTCTGTCCCAGAATTGGCGTGACCGGTCTGACAATGACCACAGCATCTCTGACCAGACTCTGAACAAGATTCAGAACATGGACATAATCTAGCAGACAGTGATAGCTACTCTGAGTGCCTCTCTGCCTATGGCTACCTGGAGCATTACAGCCCTGAGCCACGAGTTAAGCACGAGAGATCCAGAGTTATCTTCCCACGGTACTAGCTAACACCTAGTTAACAGTGAGACAAACGCTAGATCACGGTGCCTTAATTTTCCTTTCCTCTTTTGCAGTTACTAGGGCAAGCTTGAGTTTGTTAGCAACAGCAAAAACTCAACTCAGACACCACTGTCCAACTTTACAAGTACACTTGGACCAACTCCTTGGTAGTATCTTGTTTAGAAATCACTAGTGCACAACACTAGCTTAGGACACCACATTATGACTGTACAGAACCAGTCATACACCTGTCCGCATTGTTTTAGGTGACACTCTCCGCATCTCACCTTAACAACTTAACACCTCTAACATTCCTGTTCTTCACTAACCCAATAGCTAACAGAGAAACACTAGTTATGTATTTTATACAATGCTGTTGTTGTTTATCTGGTTTGATTTGTAACTTAGGAACTGTTCTTGCTTAGCCAAGATAGATAGTTTTAACCAATGCCCAGTTGGTTAATGAACTGCCCAGATGTTACAAAATTGAATGAACTGTTGAATGAACTTTTTTTCAATCATGGACTTAACAACTTCCAGGTTGTTTCCAAGGACCTGTGAACTGCTCAACCTTCTGCTTTGCTCTTGAAGGATGTTACACATCTTAAGACCAAAAGGGGGGATGTAGGGACCCACCAATTTGACTGGTGGCAAGTGACCACCTGAACTCAGTAACATGATCCTTGACCCATGGACTCAGCTCAGCTCAGTAGCCATTGGCTGAGGACTCAGCTCAGTAGCCATTGGCCAAAAATGAAAAAAAAGTTTGAAAAATGTTGTAAAACAAAAGTCTAAACAATGTCTGAAAAAGGTAAAAAAAAAAGAAGAAAAAAAATTCTGAAAAAATATCCGTAAAAAGAAAGATTGAAAAATGTCTAAAAACAAAGTTTGAAAAATGTTGTAAAACAAAAATCTAAACATTGTCTGAAACAGATAAAAACAAAGTCTGAAAAAAAAGTTTGAAAAATGTTGTAGAACAAAAGTCTAAACAATGTCTGAAAAAGGTGAAAAAAGAAGAAAAAAAAGTCGGAAAAAATGTCCGTAAAAACAAAGTCTGAAAAAATGTCTGAAAAAAAAGTCTGAAAAAAAAGTCTGAAAAAAAAGTTTGAAAAATGTTGTATAACAAAAGTCTAAACAATGTCTGAAAAAGGTAAAAAAAAAAAGAAAAAAAAAGAGTCTGAAAAATGTCTGAAAAACAAGTCTGAAAAATGTTGGAAAACTAAAGTCTAAACAAAGTCTGAAAAAGGTAAAAAAAAAAAAAAAAAAAAGTCTGAAAAAAAAGTTTGAAAAATGTTGTAGAACAAAAGTCTAAACAATGTCTGAAAAAGGTGAAAAAAGAAGAAAAAAAAGTCGGAAAAAATGTCCGTAAAAACAAAGTCTGAAAAAATGTCTGAAAAAAAAGTCTGAAAAAAAAGTTTGAAAAATGTTGTATAACAAAAGTCTAAACAATGTCTGAAAAAGGTAAAAAAAGAAGAAAAAAAAGTCTGAAAAAATGTCCGTAAAAAAAAGTCTGAAAAAAATGTCTGAAAAATAAGTTGGAAAAAAAAGTTGGAAAAATGTTGTAAAACAAAAGTCTAAACAATGTCTGAAAAAGGTAAAAAAAGAAGAAAAAAAAGTCTGAAAAAATGTCCGTAAAAAAAAGTCTGAAAAAAATGTCTGAAAAATAAGTTGGAAAAAAAAGTTGGAAAAATGTTGCAAAACAAAAGTCTAAACAATGTCTGAAAAAGGTAAAAAAAAAAGAAGAAAAAAAAGAGTCTGAAAAATGTCTGAAAAACAAGTCTTAAAAATGTTGGAAAACTAAAGTCTAAACAAAGTCTGAAAAAGGTAAAAAAAAAAAAAAAAAAAAGTCTGAAAAAATGTCTGAAAAAAAGTCTGAAAAAAAAGTTTGAAAAATGTTGGAAAACAAAGGTCTAAACAATGTCTGAAAAAGGTAAAAAAAGAAGAAAAAAAAGTCTGAAAAAATGTCCGTAAAAAAAAGTCTGAAAAAAATGTCTGAAAAATAAGTTGGAAAAAAAAGTTGGAAAAATGTTGTAAAACAAAAGTCTAAACAAAGTCTGAAAAAGGTAAAAAAAAAAAAAAAAAAAAGTCTGAAAAAATGTCCGTAAAAAAAAGTCTGAAAAAAGTCTGAAAAAAAAGTTTGAAAAATGTTGGAAAACAAAAGTCTAAACAATGTCTGAAAAAGGTAAAAAAAGAAGAAAAAAAAGTCTGAAAAAATGTCCGTAAAAAAAAGTCTGAAAAAAATGTCTGAAAAATAAGTTGGAAAAAAAAGTTGGAAAAATGTTGTAAAACAAAAGTCTAAACAATGTCTGAAAAAGGTAAAAAAAGAAGAAAAAAAAGTCTGAAAAAAATGTCTGAAAAAAAGTCTGAAAAAAAAGTTTGAAAAATGTTGGAAAACAAAAGTCTAAACAATGTCTGAAAAAGGTAAAAAAAGAAGAAAAAAAAGTCTGAAAAAATGTCCGTAAAAAAAAGTCTGAAAAAAATGTCTGAAAAATAAGTTGGAAAAAAAAGTTGGAAAAATGTTGTAAAACAAAAGTCTAAACAAAGTCTGAAAAAGGTAAAAAAAAAAAAAAAAAAAAGTCTGAAAAAATGTCCGTAAAAAAAAGTCTGAAAAATGTCTGAAAAAAAAGTCTGAAAAAAAAGTTTGAAAAATGTTGTAGAACAAAAGTCTAAACAATGTCTGAAAAAGGTGAAAAAAGAAGAAAAAAAAGTCGGAAAAAATGTCCGTAAAAACAAAGTCTGAAAAAATGTCTGAAAAAAAAGTCTGAAAAAAAAGTTTGAAAAATGTTGTATAACAAAAGTCTAAACAATGTCTGAAAAAGGTAAAAAAAGAAGAAAAAAAAGTCTGAAAAAATGTCCGTAAAAAAAAGTCTGAAAAAAATGTCTGAAAAATAAGTTGGAAAAAAAAGTTGGAAAAATGTTGTAAAACAAAAGTCTAAACAATGTCTGAAAAAGGTAAAAAAAGAAGAAAAAAAAGTCTGAAAAAATGTCCGTAAAAAAAAGTCTGAAAAAAATGTCTGAAAAATAAGTTGGAAAAAAAAGTTGGAAAAATGTTGCAAAACAAAAGTCTAAACAATGTCTGAAAAAGGTAAAAAAAAAAGAAGAAAAAAAAGAGTCTGAAAAATGTCTGAAAAACAAGTCTTAAAAATGTTGGAAAACTAAAGTCTAAACAATGTCTGAAAAAGGTAAAAAAAGAAGAAAAAAAAGTCTGAAAAAATGTCCGTAAAAAAAAGTCTGAAAAAAATGTCTGAAAAATAAGTTGGAAAAAAAAGTTGGAAAAATGTTGTAAAACAAAAGTCTAAACAAAGTCTGAAAAAGGTAAAAAAAAAAAAAAAAAAAAGTCTGAAAAAATGTCCGTAAAAAAAAGTCTGAAAAAAGTCTGAAAAAAAAGTTTGAAAAATGTTGGAAAACAAAAGTCTAAACAATGTCTGAAAAAGGTAAAAAAAGAAGAAAAAAAAGTCTGAAAAAATGTCCGTAAAAAAAAGTCTGAAAAAAATGTCTGAAAAATAAGTTGGAAAAAAAAGTTGGAAAAATGTTGTAAAACAAAAGTCTAAACAATGTCTGAAAAAGGTAAAAAAAGAAGAAAAAAAAGTCTGAAAAAAATGTCTGAAAAAAAGTCTGAAAAAAAAGTTTGAAAAATGTTGGAAAACAAAAGTCTAAACAATGTCTGAAAAAGGTAAAAAAAGAAGAAAAAAAAGTCTGAAAAAATGTCCGTAAAAAAAAGTCTGAAAAAAATGTCTGAAAAATAAGTTGGAAAAAAAAGTTGGAAAAATGTTGTAAAACAAAAGTCTAAACAAAGTCTGAAAAAGGTAAAAAAAAAAAAAAAAAAAAGTCTGAAAAAATGTCCGTAAAAAAAAGTCTGAAAAAAGTCTGAAAAAAAAGTTTGAAAAATGTTGTAAAACAAAAGTCTAAACAATGTCTGAAAAAGATAAAAAAAAGTCTGAAAAAATGTCCATAAAAAAAAAAGTCTGAAAAAATGTCTGAAAAATAAGTTGGAAAAAAAAGTTGGAAAAATGTTGCAAAACAAAAGTCTAAACAATGTCTGAAAAAGGTAAAAAAAAAAAGAAGAAAAAAAAGAGTCTGAAAAATGTCTGAAAAACAAGTCTGAAAAATGTTGGAAAACTAAAGTCTAAACAAAGTCTGAAAAAGGTAAAAAAAAAAAAAAAAAAAAGTCTGAAAAAATGTCCGTAAAAAAAAGTCTGAAAAATGTCTGAAAAAAAAGTCTGAAAAAAAAGTTTGAAAAATGTTGTAGAACAAAAGTCTAAACAATGTCTGAAAAAGGTGAAAAAAGAAGAAAAAAAAGTCGGAAAAAATGTCCGTAAAAACAAAGTCTGAAAAAATGTCTGAAAAAAAAGTCTGAAAAAAAAGTTTGAAAAATGTTGTATAACAAAAGTCTAAACAATGTCTGAAAAAGGTAAAAAAAGAAGAAAAAAAAGTCTGAAAAAATGTCCGTAAAAAAAAGTCTGAAAAAAATGTCTGAAAAATAAGTTGGAAAAAAAAGTTGGAAAAATGTTGTAAAACAAAAGTCTAAACAATGTCTGAAAAAGGTAAAAAAAGAAGAAAAAAAAGTCTGAAAAAATGTCCGTAAAAAAAAGTCTGAAAAAAATGTCTGAAAAATAAGTTGGAAAAAAAAGTTGGAAAAATGTTGCAAAACAAAAGTCTAAACAATGTCTGAAAAAGGTAAAAAAAAAAGAAGAAAAAAAAGAGTCTGAAAAATGTCTGAAAAACAAGTCTTAAAAATGTTGGAAAACTAAAGTCTAAACAAAGTCTGAAAAAGGTAAAAAAAAAAAAAAAAAAAAGTCTGAAAAAATGTCTGAAAAAAAGTCTGAAAAAAAAGTTTGAAAAATGTTGGAAAACAAAGGTCTAAACAATGTCTGAAAAAGGTAAAAAAAGAAGAAAAAAAAGTCTGAAAAAATGTCCGTAAAAAAAAGTCTGAAAAAAATGTCTGAAAAATAAGTTGGAAAAAAAAGTTGGAAAAATGTTGTAAAACAAAAGTCTAAACAAAGTCTGAAAAAGGTAAAAAAAAAAAAAAAAAAAAGTCTGAAAAAATGTCCGTAAAAAAAAGTCTGAAAAAAGTCTGAAAAAAAAGTTTGAAAAATGTTGGAAAACAAAAGTCTAAACAATGTCTGAAAAAGGTAAAAAAAGAAGAAAAAAAAGTCTGAAAAAATGTCCGTAAAAAAAAGTCTGAAAAAAATGTCTGAAAAATAAGTTGGAAAAAAAAGTTGGAAAAATGTTGTAAAACAAAAGTCTAAACAATGTCTGAAAAAGGTAAAAAAAGAAGAAAAAAAAGTCTGAAAAAAATGTCTGAAAAAAAGTCTGAAAAAAAAGTTTGAAAAATGTTGGAAAACAAAAGTCTAAACAATGTCTGAAAAAGGTAAAAAAAGAAGAAAAAAAAGTCTGAAAAAATGTCCGTAAAAAAAAGTCTGAAAAAAATGTCTGAAAAATAAGTTGGAAAAACAAGTTGGAAAAATGTTGTAAAACAAAAGTCTAAACAAAGTCTGAAAAAGGTAAAAAAAAAAAAAAAAAAAAGTCTGAAAAAATGTCCGTAAAAAAAAGTCTGAAAAAAGTCTGAAAAAAAAGTTTGAAAAATGTTGTAAAACAAAAGTCTAAACAATGTCTGAAAAAGATAAAAAAAAGTCTGAAAAAATGTCCATAAAAAAAAAAGTCTGAAAAAATGTCTGAAAAATAAGTTGGAAAAAAAAGTTGGAAAAATGTTGCAAAACAAAAGTCTAAACAATGTCTGAAAAAGGTAAAAAAAAAAGAAGAAAAAAAAGAGTCTGAAAAATGTCTGAAAAACAAGTCTTAAAAATGTTGGAAAACTAAAGTCTAAACAAAGTCTGAAAAAGGTAAAAAAAAAAAAAAAAAAAAGTCTGAAAAAATGTCTGAAAAAAAAGTTGGAAAAAAAAGTTGGAAAAATGTTGTAAAACAAAAGTCTAAACAAAGTCTGAAAAAGGTAAAAAAAAAAAAAAAAAAAAGTCTGAAAAAATGTCTGAAAAATAAGTTGGAAAAAAAAGTTGGAAAAATGTTGTAAAACAAAAGTCTAAACAAAGTCTGAAAAAGGTAAAAAAAAAAAAAAAAAAAAGTCTGAAAAAATGTCCGTAAAAAAAAGTCTGAAAAAAGTCTGAAAAAAAAGTTTGAAAAATGTTGTAAAACAAAAGTCTAAACAATGTCTGAAAAAGATAAAAAAAAGTCTGAAAAAATGTCCATAAAAAAAAAAGTCTGAAAAAATGTCTGAAAAATAAGTTGGAAAAAAAAGTTGGAAAAATGTTGCAAAACAAAAGTCTAAACAATGTCTGAAAAAGGTAAAAAAAAAAAGAAGAAAAAAAAGAGTCTGAAAAATGTCTGAAAAACAAGTCTGAAAAATGTTGGAAAACTAAAGTCTAAACAAAGTCTGAAAAAGGTAAAAAAAAAAAAAAAAAAAAGTCTGAAAAAATGTCCGTAAAAAAAAGTCTGAAAAATGTCTGAAAAAAAAGTCTGAAAAAAAAGTTTGAAAAATGTTGTAGAACAAAAGTCTAAACAATGTCTGAAAAAGGTGAAAAAAGAAGAAAAAAAAGTCGGAAAAAATGTCCGTAAAAACAAAGTCTGAAAAAATGTCTGAAAAAAAAGTCTGAAAAAAAAGTTTGAAAAATGTTGTATAACAAAAGTCTAAACAATGTCTGAAAAAGGTAAAAAAAGAAGAAAAAAAAGTCTGAAAAAATGTCCGTAAAAAAAAGTCTGAAAAAAATGTCTGAAAAATAAGTTGGAAAAAAAAGTTGGAAAAATGTTGTAAAACAAAAGTCTAAACAATGTCTGAAAAAGGTAAAAAAAGAAGAAAAAAAAGTCTGAAAAAATGTCCGTAAAAAAAAGTCTGAAAAAAATGTCTGAAAAATAAGTTGGAAAAAAAAGTTGGAAAAATGTTGCAAAACAAAAGTCTAAACAATGTCTGAAAAAGGTAAAAAAAAAAGAAGAAAAAAAAGAGTCTGAAAAATGTCTGAAAAACAAGTCTTAAAAATGTTGGAAAACTAAAGTCTAAACAAAGTCTGAAAAAGGTAAAAAAAAAAAAAAAAAAAAGTCTGAAAAAATGTCTGAAAAAAAGTCTGAAAAAAAAGTTTGAAAAATGTTGGAAAACAAAGGTCTAAACAATGTCTGAAAAAGGTAAAAAAAGAAGAAAAAAAAGTCTGAAAAAATGTCCGTAAAAAAAAGTCTGAAAAAAATGTCTGAAAAATAAGTTGGAAAAAAAAGTTGGAAAAATGTTGTAAAACAAAAGTCTAAACAAAGTCTGAAAAAGGTAAAAAAAAAAAAAAAAAAAAGTCTGAAAAAATGTCCGTAAAAAAAAGTCTGAAAAAAGTCTGAAAAAAAAGTTTGAAAAATGTTGGAAAACAAAAGTCTAAACAATGTCTGAAAAAGGTAAAAAAAGAAGAAAAAAAAGTCTGAAAAAATGTCCGTAAAAAAAAGTCTGAAAAAAATGTCTGAAAAATAAGTTGGAAAAAAAAGTTGGAAAAATGTTGTAAAACAAAAGTCTAAACAATGTCTGAAAAAGGTAAAAAAAGAAGAAAAAAAAGTCTGAAAAAAATGTCTGAAAAAAAGTCTGAAAAAAAAGTTTGAAAAATGTTGGAAAACAAAAGTCTAAACAATGTCTGAAAAAGGTAAAAAAAGAAGAAAAAAAAGTCTGAAAAAATGTCCGTAAAAAAAAGTCTGAAAAAAATGTCTGAAAAATAAGTTGGAAAAACAAGTTGGAAAAATGTTGTAAAACAAAAGTCTAAACAAAGTCTGAAAAAGGTAAAAAAAAAAAAAAAAAAAAGTCTGAAAAAATGTCCGTAAAAAAAAGTCTGAAAAAAGTCTGAAAAAAAAGTTTGAAAAATGTTGTAAAACAAAAGTCTAAACAATGTCTGAAAAAGATAAAAAAAAGTCTGAAAAAATGTCCATAAAAAAAAAAGTCTGAAAAAATGTCTGAAAAATAAGTTGGAAAAAAAAGTTGGAAAAATGTTGCAAAACAAAAGTCTAAACAATGTCTGAAAAAGGTAAAAAAAAAAGAAGAAAAAAAAGAGTCTGAAAAATGTCTGAAAAACAAGTCTTAAAAATGTTGGAAAACTAAAGTCTAAACAAAGTCTGAAAAAGGTAAAAAAAAAAAAAAAAAAAAGTCTGAAAAAATGTCTGAAAAAAAAGTCTGAAAAAAAAGTTTGAAAAATGTTGGAAAACAAAAGTCTAAACAATGTCTGAAAAAGGTAAAAAAAAGTCTGAAAAAATGTCCATAAAAAAAAAAGTCTGAAAAAATGTCTGAAAAATAAGTTGGAAAAAAAAGTTGGAAAAATGTTGCAAAACAAAAGTCTAAACAATGTCTGAAAAAGGTAAAAAAAAAAGAAGAAAAAAAAGAGTCTGAAAAATGTCTGAAAAACAAGTCTTAAAAATGTTGGAAAACTAAAGTCTAAACAAAGTCTGAAAAAGGTAAAAAAAAAAAAAAAAAAAAGTCTGAAAAAATGTCTGAAAAAAAGTCTGAAAAAAAAGTTTGAAAAATGTTGGAAAACAAAGGTCTAAACAATGTCTGAAAAAGGTAAAAAAAGAAGAAAAAAAAGTCTGAAAAAATGTCCGTAACAAAAAGTCTGAAAAAAATGTCTGAAAAATAAGTTGGAAAAAAAAGTTGGAAAAATGTTGTAAAACAAAAGTCTAAACAATGTCTGAAAAAGGTAAAAAAAGAAGAAAAAAAAGTCTGAAAAAAATGTCTGAAAAAAAGTCTGAAAAAAAAGTTTGAAAAATGTTGGAAAACAAAAGTCTAAACAATGTCTGAAAAAGGTAAAAAAAGAAGAAAAAAAAGTCTGAAAAAATGTCCGTAAAAAAAAGTCTGAAAAAAATGTCTGAAAAATAAGTTGGAAAAAAAAGTTGGAAAAATGTTGTAAAACAAAAGTCTAAACAAAGTCTGAAAAAGGTAAAAAAAAAAAAAAAAAAAAGTCTGAAAAAATGTCCGTAAAAAAAAGTCTGAAAAAAGTCTGAAAAAAAAGTTTGAAAAATGTTGTAAAACAAAAGTCTAAACAATGTCTGAAAAAGATAAAAAAAAGTCTGAAAAAATGTCCATAAAAAAAAAAGTCTGAAAAAATGTCTGAAAAATAAGTTGGAAAAAAAAGTTGGAAAAATGTTGCAAAACAAAAGTCTAAACAATGTCTGAAAAAGGTAAAAAAAAAAGAAGAAAAAAAAGAGTCTGAAAAATGTCTGAAAAACAAGTCTTAAAAATGTTGGAAAACTAAAGTCTAAACAAAGTCTGAAAAAGGTAAAAAAAAAAAAAAAAAAAAGTCTGAAAAAATGTCCGTAAAAAAAAGTCTGAAAAAAGTCTGAAAAAAAAGTTTGAAAAATGTTGGAAAACAAAAGTCTAAACAATGTCTGAAAAAGGTAAAAGAAAAAAAAAAAAAAAGTCTGAAAAAATGTCTGAAAAAAAAGTCTGAAAAAAAAGTTTGAAAAATGTTGGAAAACAAAAGTCTAAACAATGTCTGAAAAAGGTAAAAAAAAGTCTGAAAAAATGTCCATAAAAAAAAAAGTCTGAAAAAATGTCTGAAAAATAAGTTGGAAAAAAAAGTTGGAAAAATGTTGCAAAACAAAAGTCTAAACAATGTCTGAAAAAGGTAAAAAAAAAAGAAGAAAAAAAATTCTGAAAAAATATCCGTAAAAAGAAAGATTGAAAAATGTCTAAAAACAAAGTTTGAAAAATGTTGTAAAACAAAAATCTAAACATTGTCTGAAACAGATAAAAACAAAGTCTGAAAAAAAAGTTTGAAAAATGTTGTAGAACAAAAGTCTAAACAATGTCTGAAAAAGGTGAAAAAAGAAGAAAAAAAAGTCGGAAAAAATGTCCGTAAAAACAAAGTCTGAAAAAATGTCTGAAAAAAAAGTCTGAAAAAAAAGTCTGAAAAAAAAGTTTGAAAAATGTTGTATAACAAAAGTCTAAACAATGTCTGAAAAAGGTAAAAAAAAAAAGAAAAAAAAAGAGTCTGAAAAATGTCTGAAAAACAAGTCTGAAAAATGTTGGAAAACTAAAGTCTAAACAAAGTCTGAAAAAGGTAAAAAAAAAAAAAAAAAAAAGTCTGAAAAAAAAGTTTGAAAAATGTTGTAGAACAAAAGTCTAAACAATGTCTGAAAAAGGTGAAAAAAGAAGAAAAAAAAGTCGGAAAAAATGTCCGTAAAAACAAAGTCTGAAAAAATGTCTGAAAAAAAAGTCTGAAAAAAAAGTTTGAAAAATGTTGTATAACAAAAGTCTAAACAATGTCTGAAAAAGGTAAAAAAAGAAGAAAAAAAAGTCTGAAAAAATGTCCGTAAAAAAAAGTCTGAAAAAAATGTCTGAAAAATAAGTTGGAAAAAAAAGTTGGAAAAATGTTGTAAAACAAAAGTCTAAACAATGTCTGAAAAAGGTAAAAAAAAAAAGAAGAAAAAAAAGAGTCTGAAAAATGTCTGAAAAACAAGTCTGAAAAATGTTGGAAAACTAAAGTCTAAACAAAGTCTGAAAAAGGTAAAAAAAAAAAAAAAAAAAAGTCTGAAAAAATGTCCGTAAAAAAAAGTCTGAAAAATGTCTGAAAAAAAAGTCTGAAAAAAAAGTTTGAAAAATGTTGTAGAACAAAAGTCTAAACAATGTCTGAAAAAGGTGAAAAAAGAAGAAAAAAAAGTCGGAAAAAATGTCCGTAAAAACAAAGTCTGAAAAAATGTCTGAAAAAAAAGTCTGAAAAAAAAGTTTGAAAAATGTTGTATAACAAAAGTCTAAACAATGTCTGAAAAAGGTAAAAAAAGAAGAAAAAAAAGTCTGAAAAAATGTCCGTAAAAAAAAGTCTGAAAAAAATGTCTGAAAAATAAGTTGGAAAAAAAAGTTGGAAAAATGTTGTAAAACAAAAGTCTAAACAATGTCTGAAAAAGGTAAAAAAAGAAGAAAAAAAAGTCTGAAAAAATGTCCGTAAAAAAAAGTCTGAAAAAAATGTCTGAAAAATAAGTTGGAAAAAAAAGTTGGAAAAATGTTGCAAAACAAAAGTCTAAACAATGTCTGAAAAAGGTAAAAAAAGAAGAAAAAAAAGTCTGAAAAAAATGTCTGAAAAAAAGTCTGAAAAAAAAGTTTGAAAAATGTTGGAAAACAAAGGTCTAAACAATGTCTGAAAAAGGTAAAAAAAGAAGAAAAAAAAGTCTGAAAAAATGTCCGTAAAAAAAAGTCTGAAAAAAATGTCTGAAAAATAAGTTGGAAAAAAAAGTTGGAAAAATGTTGTAAAACAAAAGTCTAAACAAAGTCTGAAAAAGGTAAAAAAAAAAAAAAAAAAAAGTCTGAAAAAATGTCCGTAAAAAAAAGTCTGAAAAAAGTCTGAAAAAAAAGTTTGAAAAATGTTGTAAAACAAAAGTCTAAACAATGTCTGAAAAAGATAAAAAAAAGTCTGAAAAAATGTCCATAAAAAAAAAAGTCTGAAAAAATGTCTGAAAAATAAGTTGGAAAAAAAAGTTGGAAAAATGTTGCAAAACAAAAGTCTAAACAATGTCTGAAAAAGGTAAAAAAAAAAGAAGAAAAAAAAGAGTCTGAAAAATGTCTGAAAAACAAGTCTTAAAAATGTTGGAAAACTAAAGTCTAAACAAAGTCTGAAAAAGGTAAAAAAAAAAAAAAAAAAAAGTCTGAAAAAATGTCCGTAAAAAAAAGTCTGAAAAAAGTCTGAAAAAAAAGTTTGAAAAATGTTGGAAAACAAAAGTCTAAACAATGTCTGAAAAAGGTAAAAGAAAAAAAAAAAAAAAGTCTGAAAAAATGTCTGAAAAAAAAGTCTGAAAAAAAAGTTTGAAAAATGTTGGAAAACAAAAGTCTAAACAATGTCTGAAAAAGGTAAAAAAAAGTCTGAAAAAATGTCCATAAAAAAAAAAGTCTGAAAAAATGTCTGAAAAATAAGTTGGAAAAAAAAGTTGGAAAAATGTTGCAAAACAAAAGTCTAAACAATGTCTGAAAAAGGTAAAAAAAAAAGAAGAAAAAAAATTCTGAAAAAATATCCGTAAAAAGAAAGATTGAAAAATGTCTAAAAACAAAGTTTGAAAAATGTTGTAAAACAAAAATCTAAACATTGTCTGAAACAGATAAAAACAAAGTCTGAAAAAAAAGTTTGAAAAATGTTGTAGAACAAAAGTCTAAACAATGTCTGAAAAAGGTGAAAAAAGAAGAAAAAAAAGTCGGAAAAAATGTCCGTAAAAACAAAGTCTGAAAAAATGTCTGAAAAAAAAGTCTGAAAAAAAAGTCTGAAAAAAAAGTTTGAAAAATGTTGTATAACAAAAGTCTAAACAATGTCTGAAAAAGGTAAAAAAAAAAAGAAAAAAAAAGAGTCTGAAAAATGTCTGAAAAACAAGTCTGAAAAATGTTGGAAAACTAAAGTCTAAACAAAGTCTGAAAAAGGTAAAAAAAAAAAAAAAAAAAAGTCTGAAAAAAAAGTTTGAAAAATGTTGTAGAACAAAAGTCTAAACAATGTCTGAAAAAGGTGAAAAAAGAAGAAAAAAAAGTCGGAAAAAATGTCCGTAAAAACAAAGTCTGAAAAAATGTCTGAAAAAAAAGTCTGAAAAAAAAGTTTGAAAAATGTTGTATAACAAAAGTCTAAACAATGTCTGAAAAAGGTAAAAAAAGAAGAAAAAAAAGTCTGAAAAAATGTCCGTAAAAAAAAGTCTGAAAAAAATGTCTGAAAAATAAGTTGGAAAAAAAAGTTGGAAAAATGTTGTAAAACAAAAGTCTAAACAATGTCTGAAAAAGGTAAAAAAAAAAAGAAGAAAAAAAAGAGTCTGAAAAATGTCTGAAAAACAAGTCTGAAAAATGTTGGAAAACTAAAGTCTAAACAAAGTCTGAAAAAGGTAAAAAAAAAAAAAAAAAAAAGTCTGAAAAAATGTCCGTAAAAAAAAGTCTGAAAAATGTCTGAAAAAAAAGTCTGAAAAAAAAGTTTGAAAAATGTTGTAGAACAAAAGTCTAAACAATGTCTGAAAAAGGTGAAAAAAGAAGAAAAAAAAGTCGGAAAAAATGTCCGTAAAAACAAAGTCTGAAAAAATGTCTGAAAAAAAAGTCTGAAAAAAAAGTTTGAAAAATGTTGTATAACAAAAGTCTAAACAATGTCTGAAAAAGGTAAAAAAAGAAGAAAAAAAAGTCTGAAAAAATGTCCGTAAAAAAAAGTCTGAAAAAAATGTCTGAAAAATAAGTTGGAAAAAAAAGTTGGAAAAATGTTGTAAAACAAAAGTCTAAACAATGTCTGAAAAAGGTAAAAAAAGAAGAAAAAAAAGTCTGAAAAAATGTCCGTAAAAAAAAGTCTGAAAAAAATGTCTGAAAAATAAGTTGGAAAAAAAAGTTGGAAAAATGTTGCAAAACAAAAGTCTAAACAATGTCTGAAAAAGGTAAAAAAAGAAGAAAAAAAAGTCTGAAAAAAATGTCTGAAAAAAAGTCTGAAAAAAAAGTTTGAAAAATGTTGGAAAACAAAGGTCTAAACAATGTCTGAAAAAGGTAAAAAAAGAAGAAAAAAAAGTCTGAAAAAATGTCCGTAAAAAAAAGTCTGAAAAAAATGTCTGAAAAATAAGTTGGAAAAAAAAGTTGGAAAAATGTTGTAAAACAAAAGTCTAAACAAAGTCTGAAAAAGGTAAAAAAAAAAAAAAAAAAAAGTCTGAAAAAATGTCCGTAAAAAAAAGTCTGAAAAAAGTCTGAAAAAAAAGTTTGAAAAATGTTGTAAAACTAAAGTCTAAACAATGTCTGAAAAAGATAAAAAAAAGTCTGAAAAAATGTCCATAAAAAAAAAAGTCTGAAAAAATGTCTGAAAAATAAGTTGGAAAAAAAAGTTGGAAAAATGTTGCAAAACAAAAGTCTAAACAATGTCTGAAAAAGGTAAAAAAAGAAGAAAAAAAAGTCTGAAAAAAATGTCTGAAAAAAAGTCTGAAAAAAAAGTTTGAAAAATGTTGGAAAACAAAGGTCTAAACAATGTCTGAAAAAGGTAAAAAAAGAAGAAAAAAAAGTCTGAAAAAATGTCCGTAAAAAAAAGTCTGAAAAAAATGTCTGAAAAATAAGTTGGAAAAAAAAGTTGGAAAAATGTTGTAAAACAAAAGTCTAAACAAAGTCTGAAAAAGGTAAAAAAAAAAAAAAAAAAAAGTCTGAAAAAATGTCCGTAAAAAAAAGTCTGAAAAAAGTCTGAAAAAAAAGTTTGAAAAATGTTGTAAAACAAAAGTCTAAACAATGTCTGAAAAAGATAAAAAAAAGTCTGAAAAAATGTCCATAAAAAAAAAAGTCTGAAAAAATGTCTGAAAAATAAGTTGGAAAAAAAAGTTGGAAAAATGTTGCAAAACAAAAGTCTAAACAATGTCTGAAAAAGGTAAAAAAAAAAGAAGAAAAAAAAGAGTCTGAAAAATGTCTGAAAAACAAGTCTTAAAAATGTTGGAAAACTAAAGTCTAAACAAAGTCTGAAAAAGGTAAAAAAAAAAAAAAAAAAAAGTCTGAAAAAATGTCCGTAAAAAAAAGTCTGAAAAAAGTCTGAAAAAAAAGTTTGAAAAATGTTGGAAAACAAAAGTCTAAACAATGTCTGAAAAAGGTAAAAGAAAAAAAAAAAAAAAGTCTGAAAAAATGTCTGAAAAAAAAGTCTGAAAAAAAAGTTTGAAAAATGTTGGAAAACAAAAGTCTAAACAATGTCTGAAAAAGGTAAAAGAAAAAAAAAAAAAAAGTCTGAAAAAATGTCTGAAAAAAAAGTTGGAAAAAAAAGTTGGAAAAATGTTGTAAAACAAAAGTCTAAACAATGTCTGAAAAAGGTAAAAAAAGAAGAAAAAAAAGTCTGAAAAAAATGTCTGAAAAAAAGTCTGAAAAAAAAGTTTGAAAAATGTTGGAAAACAAAGGTCTAAACAATGTCTGAAAAAGGTAAAAAAAGAAGAAAAAAAAGTCTGAAAAAATGTCCGTAAAAAAAAGTCTGAAAAAAATGTCTGAAAAATAAGTTGGAAAAAAAAGTTGGAAAAATGTTGTAAAACAAAAGTCTAAACAAAGTCTGAAAAAGGTAAAAAAAAAAGAAGAAAAAAAAGAGTCTGAAAAATGTCTGAAAAACAAGTCTTAAAAATGTTGGAAAACTAAAGTCTAAACAAAGTCTGAAAAAGGTAAAAAAAAAAAAAAAAAAAAGTCTGAAAAAATGTCTGAAAAAAAAGTCTGAAAAAAAAGTTTGAAAAATGTTGGAAAACAAAAGTCTAAACAATGTCTGAAAAAGGTAAAAAAAAGTCTGAAAAAATGTCCATAAAAAAAAAAGTCTGAAAAAATGTCTGAAAAATAAGTTGGAAAAAAAAGTTGGAAAAATGTTGCAAAACAAAAGTCTAAACAATGTCTGAAAAAGGTAAAAAAAAAAGAAGAAAAAAAAGAGTCTGAAAAATGTCTGAAAAACAAGTCTTAAAAATGTTGGAAAACTAAAGTCTAAACAAAGTCTGAAAAAGGTAAAAAAAAAAAAAAAAAAAAGTCTGAAAAAATGTCTGAAAAAAAGTCTGAAAAAAAAGTTTGAAAAATGTTGGAAAACAAAGGTCTAAACAATGTCTGAAAAAGGTAAAAAAAGAAGAAAAAAAAGTCTGAAAAAATGTCCGTAACAAAAAGTCTGAAAAAAATGTCTGAAAAATAAGTTGGAAAAAAAAGTTGGAAAAATGTTGTAAAACAAAAGTCTAAACAATGTCTGAAAAAGGTAAAAAAAGAAGAAAAAAAAGTCTGAAAAAAATGTCTGAAAAAAAGTCTGAAAAAAAAGTTTGAAAAATGTTGGAAAACAAAAGTCTAAACAATGTCTGAAAAAGGTAAAAAAAGAAGAAAAAAAAGTCTGAAAAAATGTCCGTAAAAAAAAGTCTGAAAAAAATGTCTGAAAAATAAGTTGGAAAAAAAAGTTGGAAAAATGTTGTAAAACAAAAGTCTAAACAAAGTCTGAAAAAGGTAAAAAAAAAAAAAAAAAAAAGTCTGAAAAAATGTCCGTAAAAAAAAGTCTGAAAAAAGTCTGAAAAAAAAGTTTGAAAAATGTTGTAAAACAAAAGTCTAAACAATGTCTGAAAAAGATAAAAAAAAGTCTGAAAAAATGTCCATAAAAAAAAAAGTCTGAAAAAATGTCTGAAAAATAAGTTGGAAAAAAAAGTTGGAAAAATGTTGCAAAACAAAAGTCTAAACAATGTCTGAAAAAGGTAAAAAAAAAAGAAGAAAAAAAAGAGTCTGAAAAATGTCTGAAAAACAAGTCTTAAAAATGTTGGAAAACTAAAGTCTAAACAAAGTCTGAAAAAGGTAAAAAAAAAAAAAAAAAAAAGTCTGAAAAAATGTCCGTAAAAAAAAGTCTGAAAAAAGTCTGAAAAAAAAGTTTGAAAAATGTTGGAAAACAAAAGTCTAAACAATGTCTGAAAAAGGTAAAAGAAAAAAAAAAAAAAAGTCTGAAAAAATGTCTGAAAAAAAAGTCTGAAAAAAAAGTTTGAAAAATGTTGGAAAACAAAAGTCTAAACAATGTCTGAAAAAGGTAAAAAAAAGTCTGAAAAAATGTCCATAAAAAAAAAAGTCTGAAAAAATGTCTGAAAAATAAGTTGGAAAAAAAAGTTGGAAAAATGTTGCAAAACAAAAGTCTAAACAATGTCTGAAAAAGGTAAAAAAAAAAGAAGAAAAAAAATTCTGAAAAAATATCCGTAAAAAGAAAGATTGAAAAATGTCTAAAAACAAAGTTTGAAAAATGTTGTAAAACAAAAATCTAAACATTGTCTGAAACAGATAAAAACAAAGTCTGAAAAAAAAGTTTGAAAAATGTTGTAGAACAAAAGTCTAAACAATGTCTGAAAAAGGTGAAAAAAGAAGAAAAAAAAGTCGGAAAAAATGTCCGTAAAAACAAAGTCTGAAAAAATGTCTGAAAAAAAAGTCTGAAAAAAAAGTCTGAAAAAAAAGTTTGAAAAATGTTGTATAACAAAAGTCTAAACAATGTCTGAAAAAGGTAAAAAAAAAAAGAAAAAAAAAGAGTCTGAAAAATGTCTGAAAAACAAGTCTGAAAAATGTTGGAAAACTAAAGTCTAAACAAAGTCTGAAAAAGGTAAAAAAAAAAAAAAAAAAAAGTCTGAAAAAAAAGTTTGAAAAATGTTGTAGAACAAAAGTCTAAACAATGTCTGAAAAAGGTGAAAAAAGAAGAAAAAAAAGTCGGAAAAAATGTCCGTAAAAACAAAGTCTGAAAAAATGTCTGAAAAAAAAGTCTGAAAAAAAAGTTTGAAAAATGTTGTATAACAAAAGTCTAAACAATGTCTGAAAAAGGTAAAAAAAGAAGAAAAAAAAGTCTGAAAAAATGTCCGTAAAAAAAAGTCTGAAAAAAATGTCTGAAAAATAAGTTGGAAAAAAAAGTTGGAAAAATGTTGCAAAACAAAAGTCTAAACAATGTCTGAAAAAGGTAAAAAAAAAAAGAAGAAAAAAAAGAGTCTGAAAAATGTCTGAAAAACAAGTCTGAAAAATGTTGGAAAACTAAAGTCTAAACAAAGTCTGAAAAAGGTAAAAAAAAAAAAAAAAAAAAGTCTGAAAAAATGTCCGTAAAAAAAAGTCTGAAAAATGTCTGAAAAAAAAGTCTGAAAAAAAAGTTTGAAAAATGTTGTAGAACAAAAGTCTAAACAATGTCTGAAAAAGGTGAAAAAAGAAGAAAAAAAAGTCGGAAAAAATGTCCGTAAAAACAAAGTCTGAAAAAATGTCTGAAAAAAAAGTCTGAAAAAAAAGTTTGAAAAATGTTGTATAACAAAAGTCTAAACAATGTCTGAAAAAGGTAAAAAAAGAAGAAAAAAAAGTCTGAAAAAATGTCCGTAAAAAAAAGTCTGAAAAAAATGTCTGAAAAATAAGTTGGAAAAAAAAGTTGGAAAAATGTTGTAAAACAAAAGTCTAAACAATGTCTGAAAAAGGTAAAAAAAGAAGAAAAAAAAGTCTGAAAAAATGTCCGTAAAAAAAAGTCTGAAAAAAATGTCTGAAAAATAAGTTGGAAAAAAAAGTTGGAAAAATGTTGCAAAACAAAAGTCTAAACAATGTCTGAAAAAGGTAAAAAAAGAAGAAAAAAAAGTCTGAAAAAAATGTCTGAAAAAAAGTCTGAAAAAAAAGTTTGAAAAATGTTGGAAAACAAAGGTCTAAACAATGTCTGAAAAAGGTAAAAAAAGAAGAAAAAAAAGTCTGAAAAAATGTCCGTAAAAAAAAGTCTGAAAAAAATGTCTGAAAAATAAGTTGGAAAAAAAAGTTGGAAAAATGTTGTAAAACAAAAGTCTAAACAAAGTCTGAAAAAGGTAAAAAAAAAAAAAAAAAAAGTCTGAAAAAATGTCCGTAAAAAAAAGTCTGAAAAAAGTCTGAAAAAAAAGTTTGAAAAATGTTGTAAAACAAAAGTCTAAACAATGTCTGAAAAAGATAAAAAAAAGTCTGAAAAAATGTCCATAAAAAAAAAAGTCTGAAAAAATGTCTGAAAAATAAGTTGGAAAAAAAAGTTGGAAAAATGTTGCAAAACAAAAGTCTAAACAATGTCTGAAAAAGGTAAAAAAAAAAGAAGAAAAAAAAGAGTCTGAAAAATGTCTGAAAAACAAGTCTTAAAAATGTTGGAAAACTAAAGTCTAAACAAAGTCTGAAAAAGGTAAAAAAAAAAAAAAAAAAAAGTCTGAAAAAATGTCCGTAAAAAAAAGTCTGAAAAAAGTCTGAAAAAAAAGTTTGAAAAATGTTGGAAAACAAAAGTCTAAACAATGTCTGAAAAAGGTAAAAGAAAAAAAAAAAAAAAGTCTGAAAAAATGTCTGAAAAAAAAGTCTGAAAAAAAAGTTTGAAAAATGTTGGAAAACAAAAGTCTAAACAATGTCTGAAAAAGGTAAAAGAAAAAAAAAAAAAAAGTCTGAAAAAATGTCTGAAAAAAAAGTTGGAAAAAAAAGTTGGAAAAATGTTGTAAAACAAAAGTCTAAACAATGTCTGAAAAAGGTAAAAAAAGAAGAAAAAAAAGTCTGAAAAAAATGTCTGAAAAAAAGTCTGAAAAAAAAGTTTGAAAAATGTTGGAAAACAAAGGTCTAAACAATGTCTGAAAAAGGTAAAAAAAGAAGAAAAAAAAGTCTGAAAAAATGTCCGTAAAAAAAAGTCTGAAAAAAATGTCTGAAAAATAAGTTGGAAAAAAAAGTTGGAAAAATGTTGTAAAACAAAAGTCTAAACAAAGTCTGAAAAAGGTAAAAAAAAAAAAAAAAAAAAGTCTGAAAAAATGTCCGTAAAAAAAAGTCTGAAAAAAGTCTGAAAAAAAAGTTTGAAAAATGTTGGAAAACAAAAGTCTAAACAATGTCTGAAAAAGGTAAAAAAAGAAGAAAAAAAAGTCTGAAAAAATGTCCGTAAAAAAAAGTCTGAAAAAAATGTCTGAAAAATAAGTTGGAAAAAAAAGTTGGAAAAATGTTGTAAAACAAAAGTCTAAACAATGTCTGAAAAAGGTAAAAAAAGAAGAAAAAAAAGTCTGAAAAAAATGTCTGAAAAAAAGTCTGAAAAAAAAGTTTGAAAAATGTTGGAAAACAAAAGTCTAAACAATGTCTGAAAAAGGTAAAAAAAGAAGAAAAAAAAGTCTGAAAAAATGTCCGTAAAAAAAAGTCTGAAAAAAATGTCTGAAAAATAAGTTGGAAAAAAAAGTTGGAAAAATGTTGTAAAACAAAAGTCTAAACAAAGTCTGAAAAAGGTAAAAAAAAAAAAAAAAAAAAGTCTGAAAAAATGTCCGTAAAAAAAAGTCTGAAAAAAGTCTGAAAAAAAAGTTTGAAAAATGTTGTAAAACAAAAGTCTAAACAATGTCTGAAAAAGATAAAAACAAAGTCTGAAAAAATGTCTGAAAAAAAAGTCTGAAAAAAAAGTTTGAAAAATGTTGTAAAACAAAAGTCTAAACAATGTCTGAAAAAGATAAAAACAAAGTCTGAAAAAATGTCTGAAAAAAAAGTCTGAAAAAAAAGTTTGAAAAATGTTGTATAACAAAAGTCTAAACAATGTCTGAAAAAGGTAAAAAAAGAAGAAAAAAAAGTCTGAAAAAAATGTCTGAAAAATAAGTTGGAAAAAAAAGTTGGAAAAATGTTGCAAAACAAAAGTCTAAACAATGTCTGAAAAAGGTAAAAAAAAAAGAAGAAAAAAAAGAGTCTGAAAAATGTCTGAAAAACAAGTCTTAAAAATGTTGGAAAACTAAAGTCTAAACAAAGTCTGAAAAAGGTAAAAAAAAAAAAAAAAAAAAGTCTGAAAAAATGTCCGTAAAAAAAAGTCTGAAAAAAGTCTGAAAAAAAAGTTTGAAAAATGTTGGAAAACAAAAGTCTAAACAATGTCTGAAAAAGGTAAAAGAAAAAAAAAAAAAAAGTCTGAAAAAATGTCTGAAAAAAAAGTCTGAAAAAAAAGTTTGAAAAATGTTGGAAAACAAAAGTCTAAACAATGTCTGAAAAAGGTAAAAAAAAGTCTGAAAAAATGTCCATAAAAAAAAAAGTCTGAAAAAATGTCTGAAAAATAAGTTGGAAAAAAAAGTTGGAAAAATGTTGCAAAACAAAAGTCTAAACAATGTCTGAAAAAGGTAAAAAAAAAAGAAGAAAAAAAAGAGTCTGAAAAATGTCTGAAAAACAAGTCTTAAAAATGTTGGAAAACTAAAGTCTAAACAAAGTCTGAAAAAGGTAAAAAAAAAAAAAAAAAAAAGTCTGAAAAAATGTCTGAAAAAAAGTCTGAAAAAAAAGTTTGAAAAATGTTGGAAAACAAAGGTCTAAACAATGTCTGAAAAAGGTAAAAAAAGAAGAAAAAAAAGTCTGAAAAAATGTCCGTAACAAAAAGTCTGAAAAAAATGTCTGAAAAATAAGTTGGAAAAAAAAGTTGGAAAAATGTTGTAAAACAAAAGTCTAAACAAAGTCTGAAAAAGGTAAAAAAAAAAAAAAAAAAAAGTCTGAAAAAATGTCCGTAAAAAAAAGTCTGAAAAAAGTCTGAAAAAAAAGTTTGAAAAATGTTGGAAAACAAAGGTCTAAACAATGTCTGAAAAAGGTAAAAAAAGAAGAAAAAAAAGTCTGAAAAAATGTCCGTAAAAAAAAGTCTGAAAAAAATGTCTGAAAAATAAGTTGGAAAAAAAAGTTGGAAAAATGTTGTAAAACAAAAGTCTAAACAAAGTCTGAAAAAGGTAAAAAAAAAAAAAAAAAAAAGTCTGAAAAAATGTCCGTAAAAAAAAGTCTGAAAAAAGTCTGAAAAAAAAGTTTGAAAAATGTTGTAAAACAAAAGTCTAAACAATGTCTGAAAAAGATAAAAAAAAGTCTGAAAAAATGTCCATAAAAAAAAAAGTCTGAAAAAATGTCTGAAAAATAAGTTGGAAAAAAAAGTTGGAAAAATGTTGCAAAACAAAAGTCTAAACAATGTCTGAAAAAGGTAAAAAAAAAAGAAGAAAAAAAAGAGTCTGAAAAATGTCTGAAAAACAAGTCTTAAAAATGTTGGAAAACTAAAGTCTAAACAAAGTCTGAAAAAGGTAAAAAAAAAAAAAAAAAAAAGTCTGAAAAAATGTCCGTAAAAAAAAGTCTGAAAAAAGTCTGAAAAAAAAGTTTGAAAAATGTTGGAAAACAAAAGTCTAAACAATGTCTGAAAAAGGTAAAAGAAAAAAAAAAAAAAAGTCTGAAAAAATGTCTGAAAAAAAAGTCTGAAAAAAAAGTTTGAAAAATGTTGGAAAACAAAAGTCTAAACAATGTCTGAAAAAGGTAAAAGAAAAAAAAAAAAAAAGTCTGAAAAAATGTCTGAAAAAAAAGTTGGAAAAAAAAGTTGGAAAAATGTTGTAAAACAAAAGTCTAAACAATGTCTGAAAAAGGTAAAAAAAGAAGAAAAAAAAGTCTGAAAAAAATGTCTGAAAAAAAGTCTGAAAAAAAAGTTTGAAAAATGTTGGAAAACAAAGGTCTAAACAATGTCTGAAAAAGGTAAAAAAAGAAGAAAAAAAAGTCTGAAAAAATGTCCGTAAAAAAAAGTCTGAAAAAAATGTCTGAAAAATAAGTTGGAAAAAAAAGTTGGAAAAATGTTGTAAAACAAAAGTCTAAACAAAGTCTGAAAAAGGTAAAAAAAAAAAAAAAAAAAAGTCTGAAAAAATGTCCGTAAAAAAAAGTCTGAAAAAAGTCTGAAAAAAAAGTTTGAAAAATGTTGGAAAACAAAAGTCTAAACAATGTCTGAAAAAGGTAAAAAAAGAAGAAAAAAAAGTCTGAAAAAATGTCCGTAAAAAAAAGTCTGAAAAAAATGTCTGAAAAATAAGTTGGAAAAAAAAGTTGGAAAAATGTTGTAAAACAAAAGTCTAAACAATGTCTGAAAAAGGTAAAAAAAGAAGAAAAAAAAGTCTGAAAAAAATGTCTGAAAAAAAGTCTGAAAAAAAAGTTTGAAAAATGTTGGAAAACAAAAGTCTAAACAATGTCTGAAAAAGGTAAAAAAAGAAGAAAAAAAAGTCTGAAAAAATGTCCGTAAAAAAAAGTCTGAAAAAAATGTCTGAAAAATAAGTTGGAAAAAAAAGTTGGAAAAATGTTGTAAAACAAAAGTCTAAACAAAGTCTGAAAAAGGTAAAAAAAAAAAAAAAAAAAAGTCTGAAAAAATGTCCGTAAAAAAAAGTCTGAAAAAAGTCTGAAAAAAAAGTTTGAAAAATGTTGTAAAACAAAAGTCTAAACAATGTCTGAAAAAGATAAAAACAAAGTCTGAAAAAATGTCTGAAAAAAAAGTCTGAAAAAAAAGTTTGAAAAATGTTGTAAAACAAAAGTCTAAACAATGTCTGAAAAAGATAAAAACAAAGTCTGAAAAAATGTCTGAAAAAAAAGTCTGAAAAAAAAGTTTGAAAAATGTTGTATAACAAAAGTCTAAACAATGTCTGAAAAAGGTAAAAAAAGAAGAAAAAAAAGTCTGAAAAAAATGTCTGAAAAATAAGTTGGAAAAAAAAGTTGGAAAAATGTTGCAAAACAAAAGTCTAAACAATGTCTGAAAAAGGTAAAAAAAAAAGAAGAAAAAAAAGAGTCTGAAAAATGTCTGAAAAACAAGTCTTAAAAATGTTGGAAAACTAAAGTCTAAACAAAGTCTGAAAAAGGTAAAAAAAAAAAAAAAAAAAAGTCTGAAAAAATGTCCGTAAAAAAAAGTCTGAAAAAAGTCTGAAAAAAAAGTTTGAAAAATGTTGGAAAACAAAAGTCTAAACAATGTCTGAAAAAGGTAAAAAAAGAAGAAAAAAAAGTCTGAAAAAATGTCCGTAAAAAAAAGTCTGAAAAAAATGTCTGAAAAATAAGTTGGAAAAAAAAGTTGGAAAAATGTTGCAAAACAAAAGTCTAAACAATGTCTGAAAAAGGTAAAAAAAAAAGAAGAAAAAAAAGAGTCTGAAAAATGTCTGAAAAACAAGTCTTAAAAATGTTGGAAAACTAAAGTCTAAACAAAGTCTGAAAAAGGTAAAAAAAAAAAAAAAAAAAAGTCTGAAAAAATGTCCGTAAAAAAAAGTCTGAAAAAAGTCTGAAAAAAAAGTTTGAAAAATGTTGGAAAACAAAAGTCTAAACAATGTCTGAAAAAGGTAAAAGAAAAAAAAAAAAAAAGTCTGAAAAAATGTCTGAAAAAAAAGTCTGAAAAAAAAGTTTGAAAAATGTTGGAAAACAAAAGTCTAAACAATGTCTGAAAAAGGTAAAAAAAAGTCTGAAAAAATGTCCATAAAAAAAAAAGTCTGAAAAAATGTCTGAAAAATAAGTTGGAAAAAAAAGTTGGAAAAATGTTGCAAAACAAAAGTCTAAACAATGTCTGAAAAAGGTAAAAAAAAAAGAAGAAAAAAAAGAGTCTGAAAAATGTCTGAAAAACAAGTCTTAAAAATGTTGGAAAACTAAAGTCTAAACAAAGTCTGAAAAAGGTAAAAAAAAAAAAAAAAAAAAGTCTGAAAAAATGTCTGAAAAAAAGTCTGAAAAAAAAGTTTGAAAAATGTTGGAAAACAAAGGTCTAAACAATGTCTGAAAAAGGTAAAAAAAGAAGAAAAAAAAGTCTGAAAAAATGTCCGTAACAAAAAGTCTGAAAAAAATGTCTGAAAAATAAGTTGGAAAAAAAAGTTGGAAAAATGTTGTAAAACAAAAGTCTAAACAAAGTCTGAAAAAGGTAAAAAAAAAAAAAAAAAAAAGTCTGAAAAAATGTCCGTAAAAAAAAGTCTGAAAAAAGTCTGAAAAAAAAGTTTGAAAAATGTTGGAAAACAAAGGTCTAAACAATGTCTGAAAAAGGTAAAAAAAGAAGAAAAAAAAGTCTGAAAAAATGTCCGTAAAAAAAAGTCTGAAAAAAATGTCTGAAAAATAAGTTGGAAAAAAAAGTTGGAAAAATGTTGTAAAACAAAAGTCTAAACAAAGTCTGAAAAAGGTAAAAAAAAAAAAAAAAAAAAGTCTGAAAAAATGTCCGTAAAAAAAAGTCTGAAAAAAGTCTGAAAAAAAAGTTGGAAAAATGTTGTAAAACAAAAGTCTAAACAAAGTCTGAAAAAGGTAAAAAAAAAAAAAAAAAAAAGTCTGAAAAAATGTCCGTAAAAAAAAGTCTGAAAAAAGTCTGAAAAAAAAGTTTGAAAAATGTTGGAAAACAAAGGTCTAAACAATGTCTGAAAAAGGTAAAAAAAGAAGAAAAAAAAGTCTGAAAAAATGTCCGTAAAAAAAAGTCTGAAAAAAATGTCTGAAAAATAAGTTGGAAAAAAAAGTTGGAAAAATGTTGTAAAACAAAAGTCTAAACAAAGTCTGAAAAAGGTAAAAAAAAAAAAAAAAAAAAGTCTGAAAAAATGTCCGTAAAAAAAAGTCTGAAAAAAGTCTGAAAAAAAAGTTTGAAAAATGTTGGAAAACAAAAGTCTAAACAATGTCTGAAAAAGGTAAAAAAAGAAGAAAAAAAAGTCTGAAAAAATGTCCGTAAAAAAAAGTCTGAAAAAAATGTCTGAAAAATAAGTTGGAAAAAAAAGTTGGAAAAATGTTGTAAAACAAAAGTCTAAACAATGTCTGAAAAAGGTAAAAAAAGAAGAAAAAAAAGTCTGAAAAAAATGTCTGAAAAAAAGTCTGAAAAAAAAGTTTGAAAAATGTTGGAAAACAAAAGTCTAAACAATGTCTGAAAAAGGTAAAAAAAGAAGAAAAAAAAGTCTGAAAAAATGTCCGTAAAAAAAAGTCTGAAAAAAATGTCTGAAAAATAAGTTGGAAAAAAAAGTTGGAAAAATGTTGTAAAACAAAAGTCTAAACAAAGTCTGAAAAAGGTAAAAAAAAAAAAAAAAAAAAGTCTGAAAAAATGTCCGTAAAAAAAAGTCTGAAAAAAGTCTGAAAAAAAAGTTTGAAAAATGTTGTAAAACAAAAGTCTAAACAATGTCTGAAAAAGATAAAAACAAAGTCTGAAAAAATGTCTGAAAAAAAAGTCTGAAAAAAAAGTTTGAAAAATGTTGTAAAACAAAAGTCTAAACAATGTCTGAAAAAGATAAAAACAAAGTCTGAAAAAATGTCTGAAAAAAAAGTCTGAAAAAAAAGTTTGAAAAATGTTGTATAACAAAAGTCTAAACAATGTCTGAAAAAGGTAAAAAAAGAAGAAAAAAAAGTCTGAAAAAAATGTCTGAAAAATAAGTTGGAAAAAAAAGTTGGAAAAATGTTGCAAAACAAAAGTCTAAACAATGTCTGAAAAAGGTAAAAAAAAAAGAAGAAAAAAAAGAGTCTGAAAAATGTCTGAAAAACAAGTCTTAAAAATGTTGGAAAACTAAAGTCTAAACAAAGTCTGAAAAAGGTAAAAAAAAAAAAAAAAAAAAGTCTGAAAAAATGTCCGTAAAAAAAAGTCTGAAAAAAGTCTGAAAAAAAAGTTTGAAAAATGTTGGAAAACAAAAGTCTAAACAATGTCTGAAAAAGGTAAAAAAAGAAGAAAAAAAAGTCTGAAAAAATGTCCGTAAAAAAAAGTCTGAAAAAAATGTCTGAAAAATAAGTTGGAAAAAAAAGTTGGAAAAATGTTGCAAAACAAAAGTCTAAACAATGTCTGAAAAAGGTAAAAAAAAAAGAAGAAAAAAAAGAGTCTGAAAAATGTCTGAAAAACAAGTCTTAAAAATGTTGGAAAACTAAAGTCTAAACAAAGTCTGAAAAAGGTAAAAAAAAAAAAAAAAAAAAGTCTGAAAAAATGTCCGTAAAAAAAAGTCTGAAAAAAGTCTGAAAAAAAAGTTTGAAAAATGTTGGAAAACAAAAGTCTAAACAATGTCTGAAAAAGGTAAAAGAAAAAAAAAAAAAAAGTCTGAAAAAATGTCTGAAAAAAAAGTCTGAAAAAAAAGTTTGAAAAATGTTGGAAAACAAAAGTCTAAACAATGTCTGAAAAAGGTAAAAAAAAGTCTGAAAAAATGTCCATAAAAAAAAAAGTCTGAAAAAATGTCTGAAAAATAAGTTGGAAAAAAAAGTTGGAAAAATGTTGCAAAACAAAAGTCTAAACAATGTCTGAAAAAGGTAAAAAAAAAAGAAGAAAAAAAAGAGTCTGAAAAATGTCTGAAAAACAAGTCTTAAAAATGTTGGAAAACTAAAGTCTAAACAAAGTCTGAAAAAGGTAAAAAAAAAAAAAAAAAAAAGTCTGAAAAAATGTCTGAAAAAAAGTCTGAAAAAAAAGTTTGAAAAATGTTGGAAAACAAAGGTCTAAACAATGTCTGAAAAAGGTAAAAAAAGAAGAAAAAAAAGTCTGAAAAAATGTCCGTAACAAAAAGTCTGAAAAAAATGTCTGAAAAATAAGTTGGAAAAAAAAGTTGGAAAAATGTTGTAAAACAAAAGTCTAAACAAAGTCTGAAAAAGGTAAAAAAAAAAAAAAAAAAAAGTCTGAAAAAATGTCTGAAAAAAAGTCTGAAAAAAAAGTTTGAAAAATGTTGGAAAACAAAGGTCTAAACAATGTCTGAAAAAGGTAAAAAAAGAAGAAAAAAAAGTCTGAAAAAATGTCCGTAACAAAAAGTCTGAAAAAAATGTCTGAAAAATAAGTTGGAAAAAAAAGTTGGAAAAATGTTGTAAAACAAAAGTCTAAACAAAGTCTGAAAAAGGTAAAAAAAAAAAAAAAAAAAGTCTGAAAAAATGTCCGTAAAAAAAAGTCTGAAAAAAGTCTGAAAAAAAAGTTTGAAAAATGTTGGAAAACAAAGGTCTAAACAATGTCTGAAAAAGGTAAAAAAAGAAGAAAAAAAAGTCTGAAAAAATGTCCGTAAAAAAAAGTCTGAAAAAAATGTCTGAAAAATAAGTTGGAAAAAAAAGTTGGAAAAATGTTGTAAAACAAAAGTCTAAACAAAGTCTGAAAAAGGTAAAAAAAAAAAAAAAAAAAAGTCTGAAAAAATGTCCGTAAAAAAAAGTCTGAAAAAAGTCTGAAAAAAAAGTTGGAAAAATGTTGTAAAACAAAAGTCTAAACAAAGTCTGAAAAAGGTAAAAAAAAAAAAAAAAAAAAGTCTGAAAAAATGTCCGTAAAAAAAAGTCTGAAAAAAGTCTGAAAAAAAAGTTTGAAAAATGTTGGAAAACAAAGGTCTAAACAATGTCTGAAAAAGGTAAAAAAAGAAGAAAAAAAAGTCTGAAAAAATGTCCGTAAAAAAAAGTCTGAAAAAAATGTCTGAAAAATAAGTTGGAAAAAAAAGTTGGAAAAATGTTGTAAAACAAAAGTCTAAACAAAGTCTGAAAAAGGTAAAAAAAAAAAAAAAAAAAGTCTGAAAAAATGTCCGTAAAAAAAAGTCTGAAAAAAGTCTGAAAAAAAAGTTTGAAAAATGTTGTAAAACAAAAGTCTAAACAATGTCTGAAAAAGATAAAAACAAAGTCTGAAAAAATGTCTGAAAAAAAAGTCTGAAAAAAAAGTTTGAAAAATGTTGTAAAACAAAAGTCTAAACAATGTCTGAAAAAGATAAAAACAAAGTCTGAAAAAATGTCTGAAAAAAAAGTCTGAAAAAAAAGTTTGAAAAATGTTGTATAACAAAAGTCTAAACAATGTCTGAAAAAGGTAAAAAAAGAAGAAAAAAAAGTCTGAAAAAAATGTCTGAAAAATAAGTTGGAAAAAAAAGTTGGAAAAATGTTGCAAAACAAAAGTCTAAACAATGTCTGAAAAAGGTAAAAAAAAAAGAAGAAAAAAAAGAGTCTGAAAAATGTCTGAAAAACAAGTCTTAAAAATGTTGGAAAACTAAAGTCTAAACAAAGTCTGAAAAAGGTAAAAAAAAAAAAAAAAAAAAGTCTGAAAAAATGTCCGTAAAAAAAAGTCTGAAAAAAGTCTGAAAAAAAAGTTTGAAAAATGTTGGAAAACAAAAGTCTAAACAATGTCTGAAAAAGGTAAAAAAAGAAGAAAAAAAAGTCTGAAAAAATGTCCGTAAAAAAAAGTCTGAAAAAAATGTCTGAAAAATAAGTTGGAAAAAAAAGTTGGAAAAATGTTGCAAAACAAAAGTCTAAACAATGTCTGAAAAAGGTAAAAAAAAAAGAAGAAAAAAAAGAGTCTGAAAAATGTCTGAAAAACAAGTCTTAAAAATGTTGGAAAACTAAAGTCTAAACAAAGTCTGAAAAAGGTAAAAAAAAAAAAAAAAAAAAGTCTGAAAAAATGTCCGTAAAAAAAAGTCTGAAAAAAGTCTGAAAAAAAAGTTTGAAAAATGTTGGAAAACAAAAGTCTAAACAATGTCTGAAAAAGGTAAAAGAAAAAAAAAAAAAAAGTCTGAAAAAATGTCTGAAAAAAAAGTCTGAAAAAAAAGTTTGAAAAATGTTGGAAAACAAAAGTCTAAACAATGTCTGAAAAAGGTAAAAAAAAGTCTGAAAAAATGTCCATAAAAAAAAAAGTCTGAAAAAATGTCTGAAAAATAAGTTGGAAAAAAAAGTTGGAAAAATGTTGCAAAACAAAAGTCTAAACAATGTCTGAAAAAGGTAAAAAAAAAAGAAGAAAAAAAAGAGTCTGAAAAATGTCTGAAAAACAAGTCTTAAAAATGTTGGAAAACTAAAGTCTAAACAAAGTCTGAAAAAGGTAAAAAAAAAAAAAAAAAAAAGTCTGAAAAAATGTCTGAAAAAAAGTCTGAAAAAAAAGTTTGAAAAATGTTGGAAAACAAAGGTCTAAACAATGTCTGAAAAAGGTAAAAAAAGAAGAAAAAAAAGTCTGAAAAAATGTCCGTAACAAAAAGTCTGAAAAAAATGTCTGAAAAATAAGTTGGAAAAAAAAGTTGGAAAAATGTTGTAAAACAAAAGTCTAAACAAAGTCTGAAAAAGGTAAAAAAAAAAAAAAAAAAAAGTCTGAAAAAATGTCCGTAAAAAAAAGTCTGAAAAAAGTCTGAAAAAAAAGTTTGAAAAATGTTGGAAAACAAAGGTCTAAACAATGTCTGAAAAAGGTAAAAAAAGAAGAAAAAAAAGTCTGAAAAAATGTCCGTAAAAAAAAGTCTGAAAAAAATGTCTGAAAAATAAGTTGGAAAAAAAAGTTGGAAAAATGTTGTAAAACAAAAGTCTAAACAAAGTCTGAAAAAGGTAAAAAAAAAAAAAAAAAAAAGTCTGAAAAAATGTCCGTAAAAAAAAGTCTGAAAAAAGTCTGAAAAAAAAGTTTGAAAAATGTTGGAAAACAAAAGTCTAAACAATGTCTGAAAAAGGTAAAAGAAAAAAAAAAAAAAAGTCTGAAAAAATGTCTGAAAAAAAAGTCTGAAAAAAAAGTTTGAAAAATGTTGGAAAACAAAAGTCTAAACAATGTCTGAAAAAGGTAAAAAAAAGTCTGAAAAAATGTCCATAAAAAAAAAAGTCTGAAAAAAGTCTGAAAAAAAAGTTTGAAAAATTTTGTAAAACAAAAGTCTAAACAATGTCTGAAAAAGGTAAAAAAAAGAAGAAAAAAAAGTCGGAAAAATGTCTGAAAAAAAAAGTTTGAAAAAAAAAAGTTTGAAAAATGTTGTAAAACAAAAGTCTAAACAATGTCTGAAAAAGATAAAAAAAAAGTTTGAAAAAAAAAAGTTTGAAAAATGTTGTAAAACAAAAGTCTAAACAATGTCTGAAAAAGATAAAAACAAAGTCTGAAAAAATGTCTGAAAAAAAAGTCTGAAAAAAAAGTTTGAAAAATGTTGTAAAACAAAAGTCTAAACAATGTCTGAAAAAGGTAAAAAAAGAAGAAAAAAAAGTCTGAAAAAATGTCCGTAAAAAAAAGTCTGAAAAAAATGTCTGAAAAATAAGTTGAAAAAAAAGTTTGAAAAATGTTGTAAAACAAAAGTCTAAACAATGTCTGAAAAAGGTAAAAAAAAAATTTGAAAAAATTTGAAAAATGTTGTAAAACAAAAGTCTAAACATGTCTGAAAAAGGTAAAAAAAAAAAAAAGTCTGAAAAAATGTCCATAAAAAAAATGTCTGAAAAACAAGTCTGAAAAATAGTTTGAAAAAAACAAGTTTGAAAAATGTTGGAAAACAAAAGTCTAAACAATGTCTGAAAAAGGTAAAAAACAAACAAAAAAAAAGTCTGAAAAAATATCCGTAAAAAAAAAGTTTTGAAAATTCTCTGAAAAAAAAGTTTGAAAAATGTTGGAAAACAAAAGTCTAAACAATGTCTGAAAAAGGTGTGTGTGTGTGTGTGTGTGTGTGTGTGTGTGTGTGTGTGTGTGTGTGTCTGTGTGTCTCTGTGTGTCTGTGTGTGTGTGTGTGTGTGTGTCTGTGTGTGTGTGTGTGTGTGTGTGTGTGTGTGTGTGTGTGTGTGTGTGTGTCTGTGTGTCTCTGTGTGTCTGTGTGTGTGTGTGTGTGCGTGTGTGTGTATGTCTGTGTGTGAGCTTGGTTTTGTTTTGTTCTAATACTAGTTCAGCGTAGTTCAGATGTACTGAAGGAGCTGTTTGATCTCACTCATTCCTTCAGAGTCCACTTGTCCTCGGAGGGCCTCTGCGTAGCTGCGTGGGGCCTGGTGTGGTTCTGGACTCTGGGGATGTGGGCTTGGTCTGGACTTGGGCTGAGGGCCGGTCTCTGTGTTTTGGTAGAGTTGGTGGTGTGGTGGTGGGTAGTAGGCTGGGCCAGGGCCTCTCTGCCCATGCTGCTGGAGGTGGTGGTGGTGATGCTCCGGTGGTGGTGGAGGCCTGTGGGGAGTGTTGAATCTGTGTGGATGTCTAGGAGGTGTTGGGCTCCTGGTGGGGTCAGGGTAGTACGGGTCTCTGGGCGGTCCCCTGGCTGGTGTGGAATGGAGGGTTTGGCGTCCGAGTGCCACATCCTTCAGTGTTTTGCTGAATATCCCCACTACCGGCTTCTTTAAGTGGGAGTGGTGGTGTAGGTGCTCAGGAGTTATGGTTGGATGATGGGCAACATTCACATTAGGAATCAGGGCACACTCTCTGGTGATGTCAATTGATGTGATTTCTCTCTCTCTCTCTCTCTCTCAGGTGACTTCTCTCTCTCTCTCTCTCTCTCTCTCTCTCTCTCTCTCAGGTGACTTCTCTCTCTCTCTCTCTCTCTCTCTCTCTCAGGTGACTTCCTGTTTAACCAGTTTTGTGATGCAGATGTTTCCTCCACGTTAAACTTTTGGTAAGTGACCCTTTTCAGTTCTGAATGACTCTCAGCTGATCTCATGTTAGTTTCATCAAACTGTAAAAAGCTGTTTGTGTTGAAGAGTTTACCTCTGTGCTAACAGTTAGCTGTTAGCCACCGTGTTCAGGATCACCAGCTGCTCGAACTACAGAAACTAACCATGCTAACCCTGCTAACAATGCTAACCATACCAACAATGCTAACCATGCTAACAATGCTAACCATGCTAACAATGCTAACCGTGCTAACCATGCTAACAATGCTAACCATGCGAACCTTTCTAACCTTGCTAACCATGCTAACAATGCTAACTATGCTAACCATGCTAACCATGCTAACAATGCTTACCATGCTAACCATGCTAACCATGCTAACAATGCTAACCATGCTAACCCTGCTAACCCTGCTAACAATGCTAACCATGCTAACCATGCTAACAATGCTAACCTTGCTAACAATGCTAACCATGCTAACCCTGCTAACAATGCTAACCATGCTAACAATGCTAACCTTGCTAACAATGCTAACCATGCTAACCATGCTAACCATTATGGAGCTCAATATATAAGAAATTCAAGATTCAAGATTTCTTTATTTGTCATTTTTATGCTCCACATAAAAACTAAATTGTGTTTCTTACATCCACCACTCAGAAATTCAGTGCAAAACAATTGATGAAAACTATAAAGTAATTAACTAATAATTAAGAGCACTAATAAATAAGTACGTTAAAAATAGAATAGAATAAATAGTTAATATAAAAATTAAAAATATTATTAAAGGAACAGTCTCTTTAGTGCAGTTCACATTCTCTGATTGAGCAGTCTGATTGCTGTGGGAAAGAAGCTGTTTAGCAGCCGAGTGGTTCTTGATTTCATACTTCTGTATCTTCTCCCGGACTGCAGGAGTGAGAACATGCCATGTGAGGGATGAGTGGAGTCCTTTATGATGCCGTTTGCTCTGCTCACGCAGCGCTCGGTGTAGACGTCCTGCAGACGCGGCAGCGAGGCACCAATGATTTTTTCAGCAGATCTCACTCTCCTGTTCAGTTTGTGTTTCTCCTCTGCTGTGCTGTTACCAAACCAGGAAGAGCTGCAGTAAGTGAGAATGCTCTCTATGGTGCCTCGGTAGAACATGGTCATGGCTGGGATGGGGAGGTCCACCTTCTTCAGTCTGCAGAGAGAATAAAGGCGCTGTTGGGCCCTCTTGATGACAGCTGTGGTGTTGTCACTGGAGGTCAGCTCGTCCGTCAGATGGACCCCCAGGAACTTGGTGCTGTGTACCCTCTCCACCTCAGAGCCGCTGATGGTCAGTGGGAGATGGTGCCGGTGACCAGTCCTCCTGAAGTCAACCACCATCTCCTTGGTCTTATTGGTGTTGAGGGCAAGATTGTTGGTTTTGCACCACGCCGTCAGCCGCTCCACCTCTTCTCTGTAGGCCGACTCATCGCTGTTGGTGATGAGGCTGGCAACTGTGGTATCGTCGGCGAACTTTATGATGTGGTTGGTTTTGAAACTAGCAGAACAGTCATGCTTCAGCAGCGTAAACAGTAAAGGGCTCAGTACACAGCCTTGTGGTGATCCTGTGCTCACTGTGGTCGTCTTTGATGTTACGCTACCTACTCTGACTGTCTGCCGTCTCTCTGTCAAAAAGTCCAAGATCCATCTGCACATGCAAGGATCCATACCCAGCAACAACAACGTTTCAATGAGCTGTTGAGGCAGGATTGTGTTGAATGCCGAGCTGAGATCAATGAACAGGATCCTGGCATAAGTGTTCTTGTTCTCCAGATGCGTCAGAGTGAGGTGGAGCAGAGTGGAGATTGCATCCTCTGTAGAACGGTTCGCTCTGTATGTAAACTGCAACGGGTCCAGACTTGTTGGGAGGCATGACTTGATGTGATTCATGACAAGCCGCTCCAAGCATTTCATGACTATAGGGGTCAAGGCTACAGGGCGGTAGTCATTCATGGAGGCTGGATTCGGCGTTTTGGGCAGAGGTATTATGGTGGCGCTTTTGAGACAGATGGGCACTCTGGCTTGGCTGAGGGAGATGTTGAATATGTCCGTGAAGACATCCTTCAGCTGTTCTGCACATTCCCTCAGCATACAACCTGGGATGTGATCTGGACCAGCAGCCTTTCGAGGGTTGATGTTGGAGAAGACCCTCTTTACGCTGTCTGCGGTCAGCTGGAGTGCCTGGTTGGTGGGAGGCAGTGCCCGCCTTTGTGCTGCTCTGTTGTTGTCTGTAATCTCGAACCGAGAGAAAAAGGTGTTGAGGTTATCTGGTAGGGAGGGGTCATTGTCCGTTGCCCGTACAGTAGGCTTGTAGCCTGTAGCTGTCTGGGATCCCTGCCAGAAGCGCCTTGTGTCCTTGGTGTCGGTGAAATTGCTGGACAGCTTTTTCCCATATGCCCTTTTTGCCTCTCTGATTCCTCTTTTTAGGTTGTTCCTTGCCATATTGTATGCTTCAGTGTCAGGACAGGACTGAAGGTTCTCTGTTAGTGTGATGACAATAAGTGACACATTAAACATGACTGACTCTCACTGATTATTCATGTTTCAAACTCATGACAGGATGTAAAGCAGTCTAAAGTTCATTCTTTACTGCAGTAAAAGTACAAATACAACACTGTCAAAGTACTTTGTTAGTAAGAGTTAAAGCTCTGCTTTGAAAACGTCACTCAGGTAAAAGTACACAAGTATTATCAGCTAAATGTACTTAAAGGGAGATTTTGATCTCATGATCTGCTATGTAAAGATATTAGTGGAGTGATGGCGTCCTGAGCAGAGAATGAAGGAGGAAGAAGTCATGTGATGGGGGGGGGCATTTAGTTCTGGTCTGAGATGCTGGTGCTCTAGTGCGACATCTAGTGGCTCTGAATGTCATCTACAGAACCTTTAACGGATCAGCAGGAACTGAGAGTGTTGTACTATAATACATGATATGAAGACATTATTATTACTGATGCATTCAGGTGTAAACTGCATTTCACTGTTTGAACTGTTTTATAGAATAATAATAATAATAATAATAATAATACATTTACTTATAAAGCACTTTTAAACACAGATGTTATGAAGTGTTTCAGACAGAAAAAGCTGATAAAAGAAGTAAAACAATAAGGTAACTGTTAAAACAGAACACTACTAATGAACGAGTAAAGTGATAAAATATATATGTATATACTGTATATATATATATATATATACAGTATATACATATATATTACACAAACAGGTGTCGATATAATATATATATATATACATATATATATATATATATGTATATATATATATATTAGGGCTGTCAATGTATTAAAATAGTGAATGCTGATTAATGTCAGATTAATGACAGGTGTTTTCTGTTCTAAATGTCCAGAGTGCATCTCTCCCAGCAGGGTGGACTCTGCTATGGATCAGTGTGAGGAGGGAGTCCCCCCCTCTAAAACCACTCAGAGCAAAACTCAGAGGTGAGATGACCATCTCTAACTGTCCACCATCATTATTCACACTCACTGTCACACACTCAACTACTCTATATGGTTATAATATTAACTACTAACTACTGAATGTTATAATATTAACTACTGAATGTTATAATATTAACTACTGAATGTTATAATATTAACTACTGAATGTTATAATATTAACTCTTGAATGTTATAATATTAACTACTGAATGGTTATAATATTAACTACTAACTTTATTAGTGAACAAAGAGTCAACAACTGATTAGTCAACTAATCAACTGAGAGGAGACGGTTTCTTTCTTCAGATGAAGTTTTGATGAACAGGAGAACGTTACTCATCACTGTCTCTGTTTGTGTCAGGATGCAGCGACAGAAACCAGACTCTCCTGGACCAGATCCTGGATCTGAATCTGGACCCGAACCCAGCTGTGTGTCCATGAAGAGTGACCGGTCTATGGGTCACCCTATCAGCTTTAAAGCTTTACAAGCTGCAGATGGAAGGTAATAATTTATAAGAGAGAGTGAGAATACAACTATCAGAATTGATATCATTGGGTCGTCCTCAGACGGGCTTTCCAGCGGAGTTTCCAGCTGTCTCAGTCCTCCATACATCTGGCTAGCTCGCCAGCACTGTCCAGCATCTGTCCTCAGTACGTCCATGTGTGTTGGTGTGGGACGTCCCTGTGATCGATGCCCGTGCGTTGGTTCCCGCAGCATCAGCATGCTTGCTGGGAGTTCTTGATGTCTTTGGCAGTGACCGAGAAGTCTCATTCTCCAGGCTGCCACTTTCTCACTAAGTCTTGGTAGTCCCTCGTTAGCCTTGGTAGTCCCTCGTTAGCCTTGATAGTCCCTCGTTAGTCTTGGTAGTCCCTCGTTAGCCTTGGTAGTCCCTCGTTAGTCTTGGTAGTCCCTCGTTAGTCTTGTTAGTCCCTCGTTAGCCTTGGTAGTCCCTCGTTAGTCTTGGTAGTCCCTCGTTAGTCTTGGTTGGCCCTTGTAGAGACGGAATTAATTAATGATGGTAGCAGTTGGTGTCAAGCAGGCAGCAGACACCCCTGCTCCAGGTGTAACCCCGCTCCAGGTGTAACCCCTGCTCCAGGTGTAACCCCTGCTCCAGGTGTAACCCCGCTCCAGGTGTAACCCCGCTCCAGGTGTAACCCCTGCTCCAGGTGTAACCCCGCTCCAGGTGTAACCCCGCTCCAGGTGTAACCCCTGCTCCAGGTGTAACCCCGCTCCAGTTGTAACCCCGCTCCAGGTGTGACCTCGCTCTAGGTGTAACCCCGCTCCAGGTGTAACCCCACTCTAGGTGTAACCCCGCTCCAGGTGTAACCCCGCTCCAGGTGTAACCTCGCTCTAGGTGTAACCCCGCTCCAGGTGTAACCCCGCTCCAGGTGTAACCCCGCTCCAGGTGTAACCTCACTCTAGGTGTAACCCCGCTCCAGGTGTAACCCCGCTCCAGTTGTAACCCCGCTCCAGGTGTAAACCCGCTCCAGGTGTAACCCCGCTCCAGGTGTAACCCCGCTCCAGTTGTAACCCCGCTCCAGTTGTAACCCCGCTCCAGGTGTAAACCCGCTCCAGGTGTAACCCCGCTCCAGGTGTAACCCCGCTCCAGGTGTAACCCCGCTCCAGGTGTGACCTCGCTCTAGGTGTAACCCCGCTCCAGGTGTAACCTCGCTCTAGGTGTAACCCCGCTCCAGGTGTAACCCCTGCTCTAGGTGTAACCCCGCTCCAGTTGTAACCCCGCTCCAGGTGTAACCCCGCTCTAGGTGTAACCCCGCTCCAGGTGTAACCCCGCTCCAGGTGTAACCTCGCTCCAGGTGTAACCCCGCTCCAGGTGTAACCTCGCTCCAGGTGTAACCCCGCTCTAGGTGTAACCCCGCTCCAGTTGTAACCCCGCTCCAGGTGTAACCCCGCTCTAGGTGTAACCCCGCTCCAGGTGTAACCCCGCTCCAGGTGTAACCCCGCTCCAGGTGTAACCTCGCTCCAGGTGTAACCCCGCTCTAGGTGTAACCCCGCTCCAGGTGTAACCCCGCTCCAGGTGTAACCCCGCTCCAGGTGTAACCCCGCTCCAGGTGTAACCCCGCTCTAGGTGTAACCCCGCTCCAGGTGTAACCCCGCTCCAGGTGTAACCCCACTCCAGGTGTAACCCCGCTCTAGGTGTAACTCCATGGTTACCTGCGAGACAAGAAAGCACAGCACTCTGGAGAAGGAATGAAGTTAGTAACAATGAATGGGAAAAGGTGATAATATTGATATCAGGATTAATAAACTGGGTGAACAGATGAATGAACTATGAACACCAGGGCTTGATCCGATCCGATGGAAAGGTATCAGCACCGATACCGACCTTAGTACCTGGATCAAGTGTCACGTAGACGTGATGCATTAAAAACGGTTCTCTCTTCTGCTCAGTTTATTTACGGTGATGATTTTTTAAAAATGTTTTATGAGTAGATTTAAGAATCTCTTTGCAAGAGAGACCTGACCAAGACAGCAGCATTTAAACATACATTAAAATTCCAGACGCCACAACATAAAACACATATATAGCATAATATCATACAAAACACATTAAAATCACGTGTTTGAAGCCAACGTTAAAGTGAAAATATTCAGAAACACAGACAGCTCCCGATTGACTCTGCTTCTAGGTCTTTCATTAATGTTTTAAATTCATCGAAAGTAATCAGATTTTCTGGTTTCCACTTAGCTTGCAGTGTATTCCAGGAGAAGGGAGCGGAATAGCTAAAGGCCATCTTACCTTGTTCTGTGCGGACCTTAGGTACAGATAATAAGTACAGGTCAGACGAGCATTAAGTTTGATGAATAGGAGAACGTTACTCATCACTGTCTCTGTTTGTGTCAGGATGCAGCGACAGAAACCAGACTCTCCTGGACCAGATCCTGGATCTGAATCTGGACCTGAACCCAGCTGTGTGTCCATGAAGAGTGACCGGTCTATGGGTCACCCTATCGTCTTTAAAGCTGGAGAAGCTGCTGATGGAAGGTAATAATTTAAAAGTGAACTTTGTTATTATCTGACTCTCTCAGAGCTTCATAGTCGAGGTGGGCGATGCTACAGAATGTGGTTTTGATCTGATGCCCAGTGATACCAGAACCAGAACCAGCAGCCAGATGCTGATATGTTTATTATTAATAACAGCTGATGTACTGACATACAGGGGAGAGCCATGAAGTTTCATCTCCACCGAGTCATTTATCAAACATCTCTCTTCATTATTTAATCACATTCATGTTCAAACACACGAGTTCATGTTCAATAACTAAAATGATTATTATATGAATTCTGTGACTAAAGAGTTGATCGTTTTACAACTTCTCATCATCCAGTTTAATATGGAGGTCAACAGATGTCATATTTTAAGTTGGTTTAATTGTAGCATATATGCAATAACCTATTATATGTGTGAACAATTTGATTTGATCAATATCTACAAAAAAATATCAAACAGATATACATTTACAAACATTAGAAATGTATGTCCTATGTAGGCTTAAAGAAATGAATAAATCACATAGAACGGCGTCCGACAGAAGTTCAGCTCAAAACGGTGCATTCCATTTGAAAACAATGTAATCAAACAGATTTTGCTCGCGTCACATTCAGTCAGCACACGGTAACACCGTGATCTCACTGAGACACGCAGTCTCAATCTCAAGAGAGACCTGGTACAACTTGATGGTCACAGAGTAAGCTTCTGTGGCCACGGACCATCAGGTCCTGGTTACTGTCGAACCCTGATCTGATCTGATCTGATCTGATCTGATCTGATCTGATCTGATCTGATATTATATTAGTTTTGATATCTGAACAGAATCTGGTCAAAAGGATTTTTCCATTTTTTCACGAGTTAGTTGTTTGTTTGTATCAGGATCCAGCAGCAGAGACCAGACTCTCCTGAATCTGGACCTGAACCCAGCTGTGTGTCCATGAAGAGTGACTGGTCTATGGATCGGCCTTTCACCTTTAAAGCTGGAGAAGCTGCTGATGGAAGGTAATAATGTTGAATGTTGGGTCCCAACATGGGTTTATTCAGGCTTTACACTAGTGAACTGGGCCTTGAGTTCCTTGATAGTAGACTGGACAGCAGATAAATACCAAAGACTGCAATCAAATATCTGTCCAATGCTCATGACTAGCTTCTCAGAGATAGATTGGGTTGAGTTGCCATCCAGAGCACTAGCGTAGCCAGAAAAACAGCTGTGGGTGTGCATCAGAAAAACTGCATGTGCCACATGTTCCAGATGTGGACTTAGACTGAAATTCAGCCCAGATGGAGAGGTCCTTTACGTGAGCGCCCAGAAGGCAGTTTTAACACTAATACAGTCACCCCAGCTGCCACCTCAGTATATAGCTGATATATGAAAAGTTGTGGCTGGTTGGAAATTCAAAAAAGCAAAACTCTGATGTCTGAGTGCCATTGAATGCAACAAGAGATGATGCTGCCAGCTGCTGGTCCGTTTTCTACCGGCCTTGGCAGCTTCTTGTGCAGCCTCTCCCGGTCCCGGCCGCACACATCGACTGCTCACGACTGTTTTTCCTGCTAAATGTGTGTGTAGGGTTACCAACTTCCACTAGTAGAAATAAAGAAGGGCTGCAGATGGATAGTGGCGGGTTGTTTAGTAATAGTAACTTGTTTAGTAAGGCTATAACTAAAAATGAATTCTGCTTGTGAGTTTTGGGTGTTCCAGCTGCCTCTCTGGGTGGCACAGGCACACCCTGGCACACCCATGGCTACGTCATTGATCCAGAGAGAAGCAGAATTTAACCACAGATCTGCCGTTATGCAGTACCAGATTAAATCATGATTGAATAACAAGTTTTTTTCAAACCCTGTTAGATCCATCTGCTGTCTCAGCTGCCTTCACCAACTTTGTCACAAGGACAAAAGGCCGGCTGTGATGGTGCAACCAGTTGTTATCTCCTTCTTGAAGTGATGCCAGTGTGAAGACATCGTCTCAGAAGTGACTCTCAGGCTGGAGTTACTGTAGTTAAGAATGAAGTGATCTTTCCAGTAACATAATGTGGGTTGAGGGCAGTTTGTGAGATATGGACCTTTATGCATGCAGTTAGTGTAAGACCCGCTCTACGTCCTGAGCCACAGCTGTAGGCCTTACTGTAAATGCATGTCACACTTGTTGCCATTCGTTTGTTTGTCAGGATCATTGTCCTGTGGTCCATCTTGCTGAGGTGGTCATCCTCCCCCGTCTCAGGCAGCCCTGGGACTATCTGTTACGTCCGTCTGCAGCTAGCTTGAATTCTTCCTCACTGAATATGCAGGTTGGGCTGATCATCCTTCCTGCCCCTGGTGGCATCTTCCTGAACTACCAACTGTCTCTCCAGCCATCACCAACCTGTTCTTGGTCATCTCCAAGTCGGTTCCTAGGCATCACTGGCTAAACCAGGCTTGGTGGTTTTGAGATATACCCAACGGTACATTTCATCTCATCAGCAGTGATGTGATCTTTCAACATTGGACACCCTCTCCCAGGTGACCCAGTCCACCTTGATCAGACACCATAGATCACTCCCTCTGATCCATCACCATCTGGATCGTTCAGCAGCCTCTGATGTGATGCTGATGGCTCGATGATGACCAGCCAAGTCTCTACATCCAACATCCACAGTTACACAGCAAGTTTTCCATCCCTGCCTCTGACACAGCTCTAAGATCTCCTGACATTAGATCCTTTTTCTCTTGTAGGACCCCCCAGTAGGACGCTTTCAGGCCTTAGTAATGTTGGTGTTTTTATACCGCCCACTCTACCTCCTGAGACACAGCTGCCCTGTTATTCTGCCGTCATCTCAGAACATCTTTAATTAGCTTCAGATTTAAATCATTAAATGTTCTTAAACTTGATGTTTTTCTCCACAGAGTTCATCAGGAGAGCTCAGAGAGCCTCGGTGGTCAGTCTGCCCAGCAGCATCAAACAGACCTGGACTCCATATTAATGGTGTGTACATGTACAAACACACATTTCACTATTAACTACATCAACCACACATTAAATGCTAAACTACCATTCAGGTCCCAACAGTCTCCATGCTGCTCTGTTCAGACCAGCTGGCCTTCAGACTGACAGATGAATCACATGTTGTGTTCTTTAAATTAAATGTTCAGTTTATCTTTCTGTTCCAGCTGCTGGAGGACAACATCGTCACTTTTGTGAAGAACGAGTTGAAGAAGATCCAGAAGGTTCTGAGCCCAGATTACCCAAAATGCTTAGAGAGTCAGAGGGAGGAAGAGGAGGTGTTGGACGGTGAGGATGAGGAGCAGAGGAGGAGCAGCAGAGAGGCGTTTCTGAAGATCACACTGAACTTCCTGAGGAGAATGAAGCAGGAGGAGCTGATTGACTGTCTGCAGAGCAGTAAGAGGATTTTAACAGATTTAACATGATGGAAAGAGGAAATGGAGACAACATGGGAGAAGTTTACATTTAAAACTCTGCTGTTAATATGCTGCACACATCTGCATCAGATCAGAGGCTGTTTGTCCTTCACTGATGAGCTGAATAAAACTGAGGGAGGAGGAAAAACTAAATGTTTAGATTCTCTGATCTTCTGTAGGATCCACTCACTGGTTTAATTTCTTGTTTGTTTATTCAGGAACTGGTGCTCCAGTGTGTCGACGTAAACTCAAGTGTAACCTGAAGAAGAAGTTCCAGTGTGTGTTTGAGGGGATCGCTAAAGCAGGAAACCCAACCCTTCTGAATCAGATCTACACAGAGCTCTACATCACAGAGGGAGGGACTGCAGAGGTCAATGATGAACACGAGGTCAGACAGATTGAAACAGCATCCAGGAAACCAGACAGGCCAGAAACAACAATCAGACAAGAAGACATCTTTAAAGCCTCACCTGGAAGAGATGAACCAATCAGAACAGTGATGACAAAGGGAGTGGCTGGCATCGGGAAAACAGTCTTAACACAGAAGTTCACTCTGGACTGGGCTGAAGACAAAGCCAACCAGGACATCCAGTTCATATTTCCATTCACTTTCAGAGAGCTGAATGTGCTGAAAGAGAAGAAGTACAGCTTGGTGGAACTTGTTCATCACTTCTTTACTGAAACCAAAGAAGCAGGAATCTGCAGGTTTGAAGAGTTCCAGGTTGTGTTCATCTTTGACGGTCTGGATGAGTGTCGACTTCCTCTGGACTTCCACAACAACAAGATCCTGACTGATGTTACGGAGTCCACCTCAGTGGATGTGCTGCTGACAAACCTCATCAGAGGGAAACTGCTTCCCTCTGCTCGCCTCTGGATAACCACACGACCCGCAGCAGCCAATCAGATCCCTCCTGAGTGTGTTGACATGGTGACAGAGGTCAGAGGGTTCACTGACCCACAGAAGGAGGATTACTTCAGGAAGAGATCCAAAGATGAGGAGCAGACCAGCACAATCATCTTCCACATCAAGACATCACGAAGCCTCCACATCATGTGCCACATCCCGGTCTTCTGCTGGATCACTGCTACAGTTCTGGAGGAGGTGTTGAAGACCAGAGAGGGAGGAGAGCTGCCCAAGACCCTGACTGAGATGTACATCCACTTCCTGGTGGTTCAGTCCAAAGTGAAGAACGTCAAGTATGATGGAGGAGCTGAGACAGATTCACACTGGAGTCCAGAGAGCAGAAAGATGATCAAGTCTCTGAGAAAACTGGCTTTTAAACAGCTGCAGAAAGGCAACCTGATCTTTTATGAATCCGACCTGACAGAGTGTGGCATCGATATCAGATCAGCCTCAGTCTACTCAGGAGTGTTCACACAGATCTTTAAAGAGGAGAGAGGACTGTACCAGGACAAGGTGTTCTGCTTCGTCCATCTGAGTGTTCAGGAGTTTCTGGCTGCTCTTCATGTCCATCTGACATTCATCAACTCTGGTGTCAATCTAATGGAAGAAGAACAAAAAAACTCTCGGTTGTCTAGATTCTTCAGAGACAAACCTGAGCCAACACATCTCTACCAGAGTGCTGTGGACAAGGCCTTACAGAGTCCAAACGGACACCTGGACTTGTTCCTCCGCTTCCTCCTGGGTCTTTCCCTAGAGACCAATCAGACTCTCCTACGAGGTCTGCTGACACAGACAGGAAGTAGCTCACAAACCAATCAGGAAACAGTCGAGTACATCAAGAAGAAGATCAGTGAGAATCTCTCTGCAGAGAAAAGCATCAATCTGTTCCACTGTCTGAATGAAGTGAATGATCGTTCTCTGGTGGAGGAGATCCAACAGTCCCTGAGATCAGAAAGTCTCTCCACAGATAAACTGTCTCCTGCTCAGTGGTCAGCTCTGGGCTTCATCTTACTGTCATCAGGAGAAGATCTGGACGTGTTTGACCTGAAGAAATACTCTGCTTCAGAGGAGGCTCTTCTGAGGCTGCTGCCAGTGGTCAAAGCCTCCAACAAAGCTCTGTATGTGGACACATAACTATCCACATTAAATGTTGTTTTTCTTTATTCAGAAACAACAACAACCATGGTTTGTAATTGTTTCTTATGTATTGCTGATTCTTCTTCAGACTGGGTGGCTGTAAACTCTCAGAGAGAAGCTGTGAAGCTCTGTCCTCAGTTCTCAGCTCCCAGTCCTCTAGTCTGAGAGACCTGGACCTGAGTAACAACAACCTGCCGGATTCAGGAGTGAAACTGCTGTCTGCTGGACTGAAGAGTCCTAACTGTACACTGGAAACTCTCAGGTTGGTGTTCAGCTATTTGAAAATGAAGACTCTTTGAGCTGTTATTTACTTTTTATTTAATCCTTCTAGGTTTCCTGGCTGTAACCTCTCAGAGAGAAGCTGTGAAGCTCTGTCCTCAGTTCTCAGCTCCCAGTCCTCTAGTCTCAGAGACCTGGACCTGAGTAACAACACCCTGCAGGATTCAGGAGTGACACTGCTGCTTGCTGGACTGAAGAGTCCACATTGTAAACTGGAAACTCTCAGGTAGGTGTTCAGCTATTTGAAAATTAAGACTCTTTGAGCTGTTATTTACTTTTTATTTAATCCTTTTAGGTTGCCTGGCTGTAACCTCTCAGAGAGAAGCTGTGAAGCTCTGTCCTCAGTTCTCAGCTCCCAGTCCTCTAGTCTCAGAGACCTGGACCTGAGTAACAATGACCTGCAGGATTCAGGAGTGACACTGCTGCCTGCTGGACTGAATAGTCCACATTGTAAACTGGAAACTCTCAGGTAGGTGTTCAGCTATTTGAAAATGAAGACTCTTTGAGCTGTTATTTACTTTTTATTTAATCCTTTTAGGTTGCCTGGCTGTAACCTCTCAGAGAGAAGCTGTGAAGCTCTGTCCTCAGTTCTCAGCTCCCAGTCCTCTAGTCTGAGAAACCTGGACCTGAGTAACAATGACCTGCAGGATTCAGGAGTGACGCTGCTATCTGCTGGACTGAAGAGTCCACATTGTAAGCTGGAAACTCTCAGGTAGGTGTTCAGCTATTTGAAAATGAAGACTCTTTGAGCTGTTATTTACTTTTTATTTAATCCTTTTAGGTTGCCTGGCTGTAACCTCTCAGAGAGAAGCTGTGAAGCTCTGTCCTCAGTTCTCAGCTCCCAGTCCTCTAGTCTAAGAGACCTGGACCTGAGTAACAATGACCTGCAGGATTCAGGAGTGAACCTGCTGCCTGCTGGACTGACGAGTCCACATTGTAAACTTGAAACTCTCAGGTAGGTGTTCAGCTATTTGAAAATAAAGACTCTTTGAGCTGTTATTTACTTTTTATTTAATCCTTTTAGGTTACCTGGCTGTAACCTCTCAGAGAGAAGCTGTGAAGCTCTGTCCTCAGTTCTCAGCTTCCAGTCCTCTAGTCTAAGAGACCTGGACCTGAGTAACAATGCAAATTACATATTGAGGCTTTTTAGTCCGTTTTATGATCCTGTATTAAATGTGGCAGCAATATCGTACTGAAGGGGTATGCTGACTCAGGAGCTCGTCACCAGTATAGACACAGAAACTTTACTTGGAAATAACAACAAAAAACAACTTACTAATAATGGTAATTTGTAAATACAAATAATATTTTATGTATTTATTTCACTGTTAATTATAATATTTATTAAAAATAAAATCGTTTTTAACTCTTAGGTTAAATTCATTATTTCCGTGGACTTAAAATCAGTGTTTTAAGTGACGGCCATGCTGCCTTCAAGGCCAAGTGACCTCTAAAATGATGAAATTCCAGGTCTGTTGACGACACAGAAACTTGACGTGGATATATAAAGCCCAGTTTTATTACAGTCCTTTAATGATATTAATCTGTCGATTTTAAACGTAGAATAAAGGAAGTGGTCACTGCAGTCAATTAAATAGCTAACACACGACCAACGTGCTGCCCTGTTAATGCACTGTATGATGATGTAATGTATTTTGTTGTACCTATTGTTACTGTCATGATTCAATGTTGTCTTGTTCTGTGTTGGATGCAGCTATTTGACCCCGTCTTGGCTAGGTCTCACTTGTAAAAGAGGTTTTAATCTCAATGTGACTTCCTAGTTTAATAAAGGTTATATATATAGTCCAACGTGTGGTCTAAAGAGAATAAAACCCCAACACTAACGAAACAAGTCATCGGTGAGAGTTGGATTGTAGATCAACTAATAAATGAAGAGGTTTTCTTCAGGCTCATTACAACAGTCCAGTACAATGGCTCCATTACTGCTGAAGTCACACCAATCAGCATATTGATCTCACCCTCCATCTCACCCTCACTCATCACCAAGACCCCAAAATACTCTCCACATGGGGCAGTGACTCACTCCCAACCCTAAAGGACCACTACACCACTTTCTGGTAACGTGCTATGGCCTCAGTCTTGAAGGTGCACCAGTGTTCACTGAAGGTCACAGATAAATGTAGCCTTCAGAACATCCTCATCACCGAGAGATAGAGATGCAATGCTGAGGCCATCAGAACACCATCCAGCCCCCGGCTACCTCTATATCGTGTTGCTGACTACAACTCCAAGCAGCCTCCTCCACAACAGAACTAATTTTAATTTAGAGAGTTTACACTGTGTGTTTGTGTGTGTTTAGTCTGTCAGGCTGTCTGATCACAGAGGAAGGCTGTTCTTCTCTGGCCTCAGCTCTGAGCTCCAACCCCTCCCATCTGAGAGAGCTGGACCTGAGCTACAATCATCCAGGAGACTCAGCAGGGAAGCTGCTGTCTGCTGGACTGGAAGATCCACACTGGAGACTGGACACTCTCAGGTATGGACAGACAACAGACTGGACTCTCTCAGGTGTGGACAGATGGACAGACAGAAAGACAACAGCAGCTCTCACACTGTCTCTCTGTCCCTAACTGAGGAACTCTTGTTCATGTTTAATGGAGGATCTGAATGAAGTTGTATGAAGTTGATTGTGACTGTGTTTCCTCCTGCAGGATGGACCATGGTGGACAGCAGTGGTTGAGACCTGGTCTGAGGAAGTGTGAGTGTGTTTTAAGTTTGATTTATTTATGTTATGTCAAAAGGCTAGTTTTCAACTGTTGTCCGTCAGCCTGATGTTAAATTAGCCTTTAAAACACAACAACATGTAAAATTAGAACCAGAGAAAGCAGAACATGAACCGCTGAACAGGATAAAACAGGATAATGTGATCAAAGCTCTGCCTTCTACTATGGAGGGATGGAGGACGACCTGAAGAAGTGGCCTCAGATAACCTCCACTAGCATATTTAGCTACGTTATTGACTCCGTTGCTACAGACGGTGAAGTGATGAACAATCTGAAAAGCTCTGAGGCCGATCAGTACTTCCACAATAACAAGGTTTAGCTTTTTTCTACACAGATAACCATACTTAAACTATCTGTAGTCTAATGCTGCCCTGCACTCCGTCTCATAAACTGCCTTACATTATAAACTGTACAGAAAGTAGTTAAAGTAACTGGCTGTCATTAAACCAACGCTACAATGCTGAGTCCTCCCTACACATGACATCATAGCTGATGTTCTCCTGGCTCTGCTGTCAGTCCTTTAAGGACCTGACGTCTCTTCTCCGCTGCTCTTTATAGCCCAACCACAAAGTAGGATACGAGTTTTCCTCCGTTGGCTTTTAGTCCACTAAATGAGATGAGCTCACATAACGAGGGTTTATGGTGGTCTCTTCTAGTTGAGGTTTCTCAGCCACATTCTTCTGGATTCCTCGTCTGTAGGTCGGCGATGGAAACTGTTCCGTTGGTCACAACAACAATCCCTTTTTGTTTGGGTGCATGTTCAACACACTGTTGTTGAAGCCACAGATTTAGCTCTGTCTGGTTGTTAGTACAGCCGCTAACAGCACAACAAGTACCAGAGCTCCACAAGGACATTTTAGAAAATGCTAATTTAACATTAGTTATAATAATAATAATAATAATAATAATAAATTGGACTTATATAGCGCCTGTCAAGAAACCCAAGGACGCTTTACAAAGAGGGCACACAAAATCATACTGATAAATAAAAACAAAAGGAAATAAAACAACAAATCAAAACAGGAGCTAAGTCATTAAAGGAGTGATGTGTAGGAAGAGTTAGAGGTCAGAGGTCTTGATGAACAGGTGGTGCTGGAGGTGCTTTTTGAAAGTGTCCAGGGATGAAGCATTTCTGATCTCAGAAGGGAGAGAGCTCCAGAGGGTGGGGGGGCCGCGACGCTGAAGGCTCTCAGCCGGGTTTGGGGGGGTGCAGAGCAGACCGGTGTCGGAGGATCGTAGTCTCTGGGATGGAGTGTAGAGGTGGAGAAGGTTGGTTAGGTACTGGGGGGCATGGAGGGATTTGTATGTGAGAAGGAGGAGTTAATAGTTGATGTAGGACTTGATTGAAGATGGATGAGTGTCGGGGTGATGTGCTGCCAGAGCCTAGTGCGGGTCAGAACCCTGGCAGCTGAGTTCTGGACGTACTGGAGCCGGTCCAGGGCTTTGCTGGGTACCCCGGACAGGACTCCATTCCAGTAGTCCAGACGGGAGCTGATGAAGGAGTGGATGAGGGTCTCTGCCACGGAGTTCAAGATCTGTTCAATATAAAGCAGCATTTGCTTTAGAAGGTTAGCCTCCATGGTTAGCCTCTATGGTTAGCCTCTATGGATAGCCACTGTGGTTAGCCTCCATGGTTAGCCTCTCTGGTTAGCCTCTATGGTTAGCCTCTATGGATAGCCACTGTGGTTAGCCTCTATGGTTAGCCTCTATGGATAGCCTCTATGGTTAGCCTCTATGGATAGCCTCTATGGATAGCCACTATGGTTAGCCTCTATGGATAGCCTCTATGGATAGCCACTATGGATAGCCTCTATGGTTAGCCTCTATGGTTAGCCTCTATGGTTAGCCTCTATGGATAGCCTCTATGGTTAGCCTCTATGGTTAGCCTCTATGGATAGCCACTATGGATAGCCTCTATGGTTAGCCTCTATGGGTAGCCTCTATGGTTAGCCTCTATGGGTAGCCTCTATGGATAGCCTCTATGGTTAGCCACTATGGTTAGCCTCTATGGTTAGCCACTATGGTTAGCCTCTATGGTTAGCCTCTATGGTTAGCCACTATGGTTAGCCTCTATGGTTAGCCTCTATGGTTAGCCTCTATGGGTAGCCTCTATGGATAGCCTCTATGGTTAGCCACTATGGTTAGCCTCTATGGTTAGCCACTATGGTTAGCCTCTATGGTTAGCCTCTATGGTTAGCCACTATGGTTAGCCTCTATGGTTAGCCTCTATGGTTAGCCTTTATGGGACTAACTTTTCAATTCAATTCAATTTATTTTTATATAGCGTCAAATCAACACAGAAGTATCTCAAGACGCTTTATATATAGAGCAGGTCTTAAACCGTACACCATAGTTTAGAGATTCTTTTTGTAGTTACCCCCTCGCGTGTTGCTTCCTTATTTGTTATGTTCCCAGAGCCAGGCCATAACAAACTGGGGGCTCGTTTACTTTGAACTAAACTGTAAGTAGTTGTTAATCGACAGGGTTTGCTGATAAAACCTTAGATTGATGATTTTTCGTCTTGTAATGTGGAACGCTTTGTTGTAAATTTGCGCCTTTCCTACCTGCTGGCAGTTAGGGAAGTGTTTAATCGTGTTTTCCCCGTTTTTGTCTGATGTTAACGGGTGAGAGAATCATGTTTGCTTGTACTTTGCAGGCTAGTTGGTTTTGGTGCGTAAATACCTGCCGTCAGCAGCCGTTGAAGACTAGGGTTGAGTTCATGTAGATGTGGTTAGGCAGTTAAAGGGGCATGCTGAACTTACGAGGTTGCTCTTCTGCCTTGTTTGCGCAGAGGTAGATCAAAACTCTACATTCTTTTTGTTTACCGGGGACTTGTTGTTGTTTGTGCGTGGGTCGGCTGTGTGTCATGGCGGGGGTGGATCATTTCATTGAGGCTCCGTCTGAGGCATTTCTTGACCAGTGCACAAAAGATCAGTTAATGAAGATAGCAGATCACTATAACATAGGTGTGGGCTATTATTCAAGCAAATGTGTTAGATAGGGAAGTCTTAAAACCTTTTAATCTGGCTGGGGTTTCTGTTGTTAAAGAGTCCTGCGTTGATTTGACCTTAAACTTTGAACTACAGAAGGAAATGTTGAAGTTATGAATGCAGTTGGAGAAAGAGAGGGATTTGGAGATTGAACGGTTACGGCAGCAAGCTGATTTGGAGAAAGCTGTAGCGTTAGAACAGATGAGACAGCAAACAGAAAAAGATCAATTAGATCTGGAAAGCGAGCGGCTGCAGTTAATCAAGGAAGGTAAATTGTATGACGTGTCGCAGAGAGCAGAGTCGGCTCCAGGGAATAATTCTCATGATATTTTGAACAGCTTGCTTGTTTGAATGTGTTGCGACGGGCTGGGTCACGAGAGAGAGAGAGAGAGAGAGAGAGAGAGAGAATAATAGCCTAGCAGCTGTAATAGCTAATACAAGTAGGACTAATAACAAAACCAATAGTGGTGGATGGAAAGAGTGATAATACAACTATTGGAATTGATGTCATTGGGTCGTCCTCAGACGGGCTTTCCAGCGGAGCTTCCTGCTGTCTCAGTCCACCATACATCTGGCTAGCTCGCCAGCACTGTCCAGCATCACTCCTCAGTACGTCCATGTGTGTTGGTGTGGGACGTCCCTGCGATCGATGCCCGTGCGTTGGTTCCCGCAGCATCAGCATGCTTGCTGGGAGTTCTTGATGTCTTTGGCAGTGACCGAGAAGTCTCATTCTCCAGGCTGCCACTTTGTCACTAAGCCTTGGTAGTCCCTCGTTAGCCTTTGTAGTCCCTCGTTAGCATTGGTAGTCCCTCGTTAGCCTTGGTAGTCCCTCGTTAGCCTTGGTAGTCCCTCGTACAGACGTAGTTAATTAATGATGGTAGCAGTTGGTGTCAAGCAGGCAGCGGACGCGGTAGCAGATGCAGCAACAATCCAGGTGACATCCAGATCCAGGTGAAACCCCGCTACAAGTGTACCCCTGCTCTAGGTATAACCTCGCTCCAGGTATAACCTCGCTCCAGGTGTAACCTCTCTCCAGGTGTGACCCCGCTCCATGGTTACCTGCGAGACAAGGAGGCACAAGGACTCCCGGGAAGGAATGAAGTTAGAAACAAAGAATGGGACATGAGTATATACAGAAGGAGAGAGGAGCTCAGTGTGTGATAGGAAGTCCCTCTGCAGTCTAGGCCTATAGCAGCTTAACTAGGGGCTGGTCAAAGACAGCCCTAACTATAAGCGTTATCAAAGAGGAAAGTCTTTAGCCTACTCTTAAATGTAGAGACGGTGTCTGCCTCCCGGACTGAAACTGGGAGCTGGTTCCAGAGAAGAGGAGCTTGATAGCTGAAGGCTCTGGCTCCCATTCTACTTTTGGAGACTCTAGGAACCTCAAGTAACCCTGCTGCATTCTGGGAGCGCAGTGCTCTAGTGGGGTAATAGGGTACTATGAGCTCTTTAAGATATGATGGGGCCTGACCGTTTAGCGCTTTGTAACTAGCTTACTGCTACTTCCGCTACCTCAGCAGAAGTGAGGTCCATAATCATGTCTTCAGTAACGCCCCGACAATAAGGAGGATAACATGCAGACAATGAATGCAACACAATGTCCAGCAGACATCAGCACAGTCAGTTGAAACATGACAACATAGAATCACATCATGTTACAGAAGTCAAACCCAGCGGAGGGTAGAGGACTGAACATATTCACTCAAGTCAAAGTACAATGACTCTGTGATGTTCAAAGGTGTGAACGTTGTGCTGAATGTGAGCTCTTTGGTGGAGCTAATCAGCGTTTTAGAAAGCAGATGGTTCAGAGCTGCTTTGTGCTGCAGTGGAAGATGATGAGCCAGTTTTATTAGTGAGACTTTATTCAGTACTGGATCATCAGCTGTCGTCCTCGGGTCCACACCGGGACCAACAGCAGAACACCGTCCACATGTTGACTCTCATGTTGAGGAGCTGTTCATGCTGTTACAACTGGATTGTTGAGTTTCTAGTGTAGGGGTTCTACTTTGGTAGGTTTTGGTTATTAGCAAATTAATTAATAAATAATAATATTATTAATATTAATAAAGATTATCAATAAACATTAATAATAAACGGGGCACCACCCTGGAATCAGGGACCAATGACCAAAACGTTAATATAGTCTCATTATATATGCTAAACTATCAATTTGGAACGTTGATTAATAATTAAATTAATAACTATAACCAAAATAGATAGTAAAGGTTGAAGGATATTGGAGTTCTTGACATAGCAGAGGTTGGTAGTATTCACTCTTGTGCAACATTAAAGAGACCAGCATGTATATTCCACAAACATTTATTTACAAGTTAATAAAGGTTCAAAACACAATATTAATCTAACTAAATAACTAAACTAAACAAACCAAACAAAGTGTGTGTGTGTGTGTGTGTGTGTGTGTGTGAGAGAGAGAGAGAGAGGGGGGGGGGGAAACAAGATGGGTTCTTGTCTCAAAATGTCTGTATGGCCTACAAACAAGATGGCGGGCACTGTAAAACTACAAAGATGGCGGAATCAAAGATGGCGGAATCAAAGATGGCCATCAGCATGTCACCACATGACCTCTTTGTTCTTCTGAGAAGAAGGACAGAGAGGGGGGTGATGTGGGGTTAAGATTATCTGAAGCTGTATGTTTATGTTTAACTAATTCACAGTTTGTGTATGTGATCTTTATGTGTGTTAGATATGCAGTGGGTTAGAAAAGATGGTTAGTTGCATGCAAGACCTTGTCTATGTGAAGCATAAACTAAACACATCAGATGTGGCGAAGCCAGTTACCCAAAAATCAAATACAGATAAATCACCACAGTCAAACTCAATGAATAACATCAAACCAAATCAATACAAGTACTTTCTAGAAATCAAAGTTGGACAGTCTTGCTCAGCCCTGTGCGATTGCTAATGCTAAGGCCCAGTACGTTACCAATCCATGGAAGAAAAGGGTTTGTGATTCCATGTGTTGAAGTTGTGGTTCCAAGTCAAAGAGGTCGTCTTTGCTGTTAGTTTGGTGCTAACTTCTTTGCTTGATAGCTTGAAGTTAGCTGGTGGAAAGGGCAGAGCACTCGCGTCGTCTGCCGTTTGGTTCCTTGGTTGCAATGGCTGTTTCCTAACAGGCCATTGATCAGAACCAGAACTGTTTTGCAAGTTCTGGACTTGAGAGCCGTTCACCTCAACCAGGTCAGCCTGGGTTGAGGAGATGAAGAGCAGAGAGAGCGCAGCAGCTCACCTCTCACACGTCAGGAGAGATGAGCAGATGAGAAGAAAGAGTCGAAAGAAAGGACATTCCTCTGGTTTTGTTCTGTGTGATTTTCACACCTCTGGGTGAAATGTTACTGTAGCCAATGAGGACTGAGATGAGTCCTGTGGTCAAGGATCAGGTTACTGAGTTCATGAGGTCACTTGAAACCAGCCAGATGCTGGGTCCCTACATCCCCCCATTTGGTCTTTAAGATGTGTAACATCCTTCAAGAGCAAATCAGAAGGTTGAACAGTTCACAGATCCTTGGAAACAACCTGGAGGTTGTACAGTCCAATCCCTGGGGAACTGAAAAGTTGTTAAATCCATGATTGAAAAAGTTCATTCAACAGTTCAATCCATTTTGTAACGTCTGGGCAGTTCATTAACCAATTGGGCATTGGTTAAGACTATCTATCCTGGCTAAGCAAGAACAGTCCCTAAGTTACAAATAAAACCAGATAAACAAAAACAATAGCATTGTATAAAATACCTAACTATGTTTCTCTGTTATTTATAAGGTTAGTGAAGAACAGGAATGTTAGAGGTGTTAAGTTGTTAAGGTGAGAGGCGGAGTGTCACCTAAAACAATGCGGACAGGTGTATGACTGGTTCTGTACAGTCATAATGTGGTGTCCTAAGCTAGTGTTGTGCACTAGTGATCTCTAAACAAGATACTACTAAGGAGTTGGTCCAAGTGTACTTGTAAAGTTGGACAGTGGTGTCTGAGTTGAGTTTTTGCTGTTGCTAACAAACTCAAGTTTCCTAGTAACTGCAAAAGAGGAAAGGAAAATTAAGGCACCGTGATCTAGCGTCAGTCTCACTGTTAGCTAGGTGTAGCTAGTACCGTGGGAAGGTAGCTCTGGATCTCTGATGCTTACCTCGTGGCTCAGGGCTGTAACGCTCCAGGTAGCCAGAGGCAGAGAGGCACTCAGAGTAGCTATCACTGTATGCTAGATTATGTCCATGTTCTGAACCTTGTTCAGAGTCTGAAATGTGGTCAGAGATGCTGTGGTCATCGTCAGACCGGTCACGCCAATTCTGGGACAGAATTTCAGCGTATGGCTTTCTAACACTTCTGTTGTGTGAATGCCTATCTCTATGCAAATGGGGGACATGGCGGTTACGCTCAGTGTCCCTATGCAACCTCTTCTGACCCCCCTTCGACCTGTTGTGAAGGTGGTCTTTTGAGGTGGCAGATCTGCTTGACACGTCAGTGTTTGAGCTGGTGGGCTCAGTTAATTTACCCCCCTTTTTGGAAATGACCAGAGTTTCCCAAGCTATCTGTGTCATCTTCCTTATCTCACACAGTGAGGGGTTACCCTCATGCGTCCTCAGTACGACGTGAGTGCGTACACAGGGATGCAGATTCTGCAGAAATAAGGACTTGAAGAAAGAGTTTTCTTCTAAGCCTGGCGCATTCTTACCTTGGAAGTATGCATGCCTTAAACGTTTGTAGTAATCTCTAGGATTCTCACTACGTGAATGTTTAATTTGAAGGGCTGCAAACATCGCTGAGGTCTCGCCAGCTGTGGAAGAGAATTCTTCTATCAGTGCATGGTGAAGCTCACAATAGTCATTTCTGACACTGGGAGGTTGTGACTGTATAAACTTGTGCACAGCTTTAGAGCTGGTTTTCCACACAAGTTTAACCTTCTCCCTTTGGGTGGCGTGTGTTAAGTCAATTAGATTGTGATCTAATTCCCTAAAATAGTCATCAATGTGTTGATCACAGTTGCCTGGATCAAAACATTCAATGTCCTTAGCTATGAATTCCAGCACTTCATGGCGGGGAGTCCTTTCTGCTGAAGGCAAGACTAAATTAGCATTACAATGCACTGGTGCATCACATGCTAATGTCCTCTCTGGCTGAGGAGCAGAGGCTGGACTGCTGTCATCACCCTTGTGACAGAGTGGAAAGGAGGCTGAGCCGGCTGAACTTTTGAAGGGAGGAGCACAGAGGAAGGTGTCATTTCTCTGTGGCTGAGAAGAACATGTGGCAGGATATCTTCTTGAAGATAAACTACATGTGTCTTCACTGTCAGTTTCAGAACAATAAGTAGTCAGGTAGCTGTTCACTCTTTCTCTCAGCGGAGGTTGAGGATCTGACTTTATTCCCAAAGACTTTGAGTCGGTTGGAAATCTTTCACTTCTGAGTGGAGAGGGAGTTAACCTCTCATCACGTGAGGAGAGCGAATCTGAGTAACCAGAATCACAGTGACTGACAGACTGTGGTGGGGAAAGACATTCTAGTCTAAGCCCTAACAATTTCTCTTTGTATTGAAAAAGAGCTAACTCTGCTGAATGCAGGTCTTCTAAGTAACGCATGGCTTTCTTATCAGCTGTCTGAACTTCATGGAGGAGACTAGCACTTTGCATTCTTAGGCTATCTACCTCTTTTTCCAGGGCTGCTTTACTCTGAATGGCAAGACTGGTCTGCCTGTGGAAAATCAGAAGCAAGCATTTTAACAATGAGTCTTTGGATGCGGTCGGCGCATCAAACCTGTCTGTGAGGAGCGATTCCACTTCTTTCCTGCACTCACTGAAACTCAACCTGCTGATGAGTTCAGGGCAGCCAGGGTTTAGGCTCTGTGCTAAGGAAGAAATAAAAAGCTCAACACAGGGGTTCTCCATTGTTAAACCTGGAATGGAGGGTGAAACTAAACAGGATGTCTAGTAGAAAACAAAACAATGTTGTTGGCTATGGTGTTGCGCTGGCAGACACCTTGTGGTGTAGTTTGGGAGGTACACTAGCAAAACAACAATACACTGGCCTACACTATGGGGGGTAGCTCCCTGTGGAGTAGCTCCTGTGGAGGAGGGGACCAACTAGTGATTCTAGTGGGCGTCAAACAAAAGGTGCAAGTAAAGTAAACAAAGGTTTATAAAATAAGTTTGCTTACACACAACATGCACTAACTGAGATGCAGGGCAGTAACAGTTGTGATGATGTTTCTTAAAGGTGACTCAAGCTGGAACATGTGGAAGTAACAGCTAGGTTGCAAACTTATATCACAGGGCTGGTAGCACACTGTGGCTCTTATCTTAACTCAGGCTGTGGAATGCTTGGCAGTTACACAGCAGGGTACAAGCTCTCTATGTTACACAGGGCCGGTGGCACGCTGTGTCATTAAAGGAACACTTAGATTAACAGCAAAATATGACGACTAGACTAGATTGCATTAAATACGTGGTATTCAAATGCTGAACCAAAATTCTTTCAAGTTCTACAGCGTAGGTCAACTTGAATTAGCAGCAAAAGCAAATTATTAAAATTAACACCTTAAAGGCTTAAAGTGTTAATACTCAAAATCTCTCAAATAACAATTCTAACCACAATGTACTTGTTTAAAAGTACAGCTGGACTTCTACTCCTGTGGAAGACTAGTGGTGTAGAATGTAAACACTTTTGGTTTGTTTAGAAGTGGAATATGAAATTTTTGTTTTTGACCAAAAATTATGCTGAAAATTAATATTGTACAATTATGAACATTTGCCAACAATAATACTATGCCTCACACGGGGCACCATTATGTAGGGGTTCTACTTTGGTAGGTTTTGGTTATTAGCAAATTAATTAATAAATAATAATATTATTAATATTAATAAAGATTATCAATAAACATTAATAATAAACGGGGCACCACCCTGGAATCAGGGACCAATGACCAAAACGTTAATATAGTCTCATTATATATGCTAAACTATCAATTTGGAACGTTGATTAATAATTAAATTAATAACTATAACCAAAATAGATAGTAAAGGTTGAAGGATATTGGAGTTCTTGACATAGCAGAGGTTGGTAGTATTCACTCTTGTACAACATTAAAGAGACCAGCATGTATATTCCACAAACATTTATTTACAAGTTAATAAAGGTTCAAAACACAATATTAATCTAACTAAATAACTAAACTAAACAAACCAAACAAAGTGTGTGTGTGTGTGTGTGTGTGTGTGAGAGAGAGAGAGAGAGGGGGGGGGGGAAACAAGATGGGTTCTTGTCTCAAAATGTCTGTATGGCCTACAAACAAGATGGCGGGCACTGTAAAACTACAAAGATGGCGGAATCAAAGATGGCGGAATCAAAGATGGCCATCAGCATGTCACCACATGACCTCTTTGTTCTTCTGAGAAGAAGGACAGAGAGGGGGGTGATGTGGGGTTAAGATTATCTGAAGCTGTATGTTTATGTTTAACTAATTCACAGTTTGTGTATGTGATCTTTATGTGTGTTAGATATGCAGTGGGTTAGAAAAGATGGTTAGTTGCATGCAAGACCTTGTCTATGTGAAGCATAAACTAAACACATCAGATGTGGCGAAGCCAGTTACCCAAAAATCAAATACAGATAAATCAACACAGTCAAACTCAATGAATAACATCAAACCAAATCAATACAAGTACTTTCTAGAAATCAAAGTTGGACAGTCTTGCTCAGCCCTGTGCGATTGCTAATGCTAAGGCCCAGTACGTTACCAATCCATGGAAGAAAAGGGTTTGTGATTCCATGTGTTGAAGTTGTGGTTCCAAGTCAAAGAGGTCGTCTTTGCTGTTAGTTTGGTGCTAACTTCTTTGCTTGATAGCTTGAAGTTAGCTGGTGGAAAGGGCAGAGCACTCGCGTCGTCTGCCGTTTGGTTCCTTGGTTGCAATGGCTGTTTCCTAACAGGCCATTGATCAGAACCAGAACTGTTTTGCAAGTTCTGGACTTGAGAGCCGTTCACCTCAACCAGGTCAGCCTGGGTTGAGGAGATGAAGAGCAGAGAGAGCGCAGCAGCTCACCTCTCACACGTCAGGAGAGATGAGCAGATGAGAAGAAAGAGTCGAAAGAAAGGACATTCCTCTGGTTTTGTTCTGTGTGATTTTCACACCTCTGGGTGAAATGTTACTGTAGCCAATGAGGACTGAGATGAGTCCTGTGGTCAAGGATCAGGTTACTGAGTTCATGAGGTCACTTGAAACCAGCCAGATGCTGGGTCCCTACACTAGTTAAAGGTTGTTAAACGTCATTCACAGTTGAATATCAGATGTCACTTTTCTTTCACTGATTGTCAGTAGAGTTGTTAATAAATCACCAGATGTTGACCTGCAGCTGGTTAGGGTGTCTTCTTCTCTCCATCAGATGTCTGTCAACTGGAACTGGACACAAACACAGTAAACAGAGACCTCAAACTGTCTGACAACAACAGGAAGGTGACACGTGTGGAGGAGGATCAGTCATATCCTGATCATCCAGACAGATTTATCTCCTATCCTCAGCTGCTGTGTAGAACTGGTTTGACTGGTCGCTGCTACTGGGAGGTCGAGTGGAGAGGAAGAGTGGTTGATATATCAGTGAGTTACAGAGGAATCAGGAGAGGAGGATACGGAGGAGACTGTCAGTTTGGAGGGAATGATCAGTCCTGGAGTCTGGAGTGCTCTGATGGTCGTTACTCTGTCCATCACAATAAGAGAGTAACAACCATCACCTCCTCCTCCTCCTCCTCCTCCTCCTCCTCCTCCTCTGATAGAGTAGCAGTGTATGTGGACTGTCCTGCTGGCACTCTGTCCTTCTACAGAGTCTCCTCTAAGACCCTGATCCACCTCCACACCTTCAGCACCACATTCACTGAACCTCTTTATCCTGGGTTTGGGTCCTGGTCTCCTGGTTCCTCAGTGTCTCTGTGTCCTCTGCAGGTCTGAGTGTCTCTGTGTCCTCTGCAGGTCTGAGTGTCTCTGTGTCCTCTGCAGGTCTGAGTGTCTCTGTGTCCTCTGCAGGTCTCAGTGTCTCTGTGTCCTCTGCAGGTCTGAGTGTCTCTGTGTCCTCTGCAGGTCTGAGTGTCTCCTGTGGACTGAAGTCAAAGTTCAGTGTGTTCACCATCACACTCACTCAAACCCAAATCCTTCATGTGTCATCTGTTGATCATCAACATTCATCATGAACTCTTGTCTCTCTTGAATCATCCTGTAATGTAATGAATGGAATACAGTCATATATTCAATATTTCATCTTTCTAATGTTTCTAAATGCTTTTAATAAAATCTGTAGTTTTCTTTGGTTCATTTGATCACTTTCATCATTTCTCTCTTTACTGAGACATTGGACATCATCATCTTTTAGCCTCAGGTGTTCTGAATCAGGGAACTAATGAATGACATGTTTCTGACCGTCACCTCCTCTTCCTCCTCCTTCTCCTCCTCTTCCTCCTCCTCCTCCTCTTCCTCCTCTTCCTCCTCCTCATCTTCCTCCTCCTCCTCCTTTCTCCTCCATCTCCTCTCTCCTCCCTCCTCCATCTCCTCTCTCCTCCTTCATCTCCTCTCTCCTTTCTCCTCCATCTCCTCTCTCCTCCTTCATCTCCTCTCTCCTCCTCCATCTCCTCTCTCCTCCTCCATCTCCTCTCTCCTCCCTCCTCCATCTCCTCTCTCCTTCCTCCATCTCCTCTCTCCTCCATCTCCTCTCTCCATCTCCTCTCTCCTTCCTCCTCCATCTCCTCCTACTCCACCTCCTCTCTCCTCCTCCTCCATCTCCTCTCTCCTCCTCCTCCATCTCCTCTCTCTTCCTCCTCCATCTCCTCTCTCCTCCTTCATCTCCTCTCTCCTTTCTCCTCCATCTCCTCTCTCCTCCTTCATCTCCTCTCTCCTCCTCCATCTCCTCTCTCCTCCTCCATCTCCTCTCTCCTCCCTCCTCCATCTCCTCTCCTTCCTCCATCTCCTCTCTCCTTCCTCCTCCATCTCCTCTCTCCATCTCCTCTCTCCTCCTCCATCTCCTCTCTCCATCTCCTCTCTCCTTCCTCCTCCATCTCCTCTCTCCTCCTCCTCCATCTCCTCTGTCCTCCTCCTCCATCTCCTCTCTCCTCCGTCCTCCATCTCCTCTCTCCTCCTCCATCTCCTCTCTCCTTCCTCCTCCATCTCCTCTACGGATAGAAAAGGACAGAAGCTCTGAGCTATCCAACCAGGCTCATGAATTAACGATACCATACGACCGTGTCAGCTCCGTTTAGTTTAGTTGTGGTAATAAGTAGTTATGTTGCTTTAACCTCTTTTATAGATCTAGTTATTAAATTCTTGGTTTATAATGTTTTGTTATTTTTTGGGTAAATAAAAAGCCCAGTTACTTCAACACCTCCTGTTTCCTGGTTGCCTCACTGCTTGGTCCCTAACTTATAGAATGAGATTATAGCTTCAACTTGTTGTGTAAATATCAATGTAAACTGTGATGGTTCAATAAAGGATCAATGATCTGTGTGGAGTTTGCATGTTCTCCCCGTGTTAGCGTGGGTTTACTCCGGGTGCTCCGGTTTCCTCCCACACTTCCTCCCTATCTCTCTCTCTCTCTCTCTCTCTCTCTCTCTCTCTCTCTCTCTCTCTCAAATTTCTTTATTGGCATGACGTAACACTGTACATGTTGCCAAAGCATATTCAAATGATGAAAATTTACAATAATTACATTTCATTAACATCAATAAATAAAATAAAATAAGATAAAATACAAAATCATTTTCAATCAATTAATTGGAACAACGATATAAACAGGAAACCAAGCAAATTAACAAACAAACAAATAACAACAAGGTGCAGACAGCTGTCCCCGTCCCTGTCCCTCAGTTCATGTCCCTGTCCCTCAGTTGATGGCAGGCAGCAACATAGACTGCTACCAGCTCACAGGTCCTAGTGTCCTCCCACAGTAGGACGGATCATTTGTCTTCACCTGAGAGCTGTAGAAAACCTTTAGTTATTACATTGATTCTTGTGAAATATATTTCTCTGATGTTTTGATATTTCTCCCATCTGGTGAGGAAGTGTAGCTCTGTCTGTTTCAGCCGTTGCTCTACAGGGAGCCAGGTCTTCCAGGTCTTCCAGGTCTTCCAGGTCCCCCTGGTCCTCCTGGTCTTCCAGGTCTTCCAGGTCTTCCTGGTCTTCCAGGTCTTCCAGGTCTTCCTGTTCTATGGCGAGGCTGTGCTCTCTCAGTCTGGACTTTGTGAAGGTTCTTCTTAGATGTAGATCAGTAACCGTGCTCAGATAGTCTGCTATGGTGTTCTGTCGGTTTAGAGCCAGATAGCTCTGCATTCTGCTCTGTGTCTCTGTCTGTGTTTGCCAATAGGTGATGTAGTTTAGTTTGAACTGTGTTGTAATCTGGTTGAGTCTAATTGGTGGTCTGTTCTGGTCCTGAGGCCTTGGTCTGTTAGTGGAGAGGGTTGGTGAACTCAGCCTCAGGACCAGCTGGGTAAGGGGGTTCCCCTTTCTGCTCATCTCTTGGCACTGCAGGGCTTGGTAATGATATGAGAGGGGTCACTGCAGGGCTTGGTAATGATATGAGAGGGGTCACTGCAGGGCTTGATAATGATATGAGAGGGGTCACTGCAGGGCTTGGTAATGATATGAGAGGGGTCACTGCAGGGCTTGGTAATGATATGAGAGGGGTCACTGCAGGGCTTGGTGATGATATGAGAGGGGTCACTGCAGGGCTTGATAATGATATGAGAGGGGTCACTGCAGGGCTTGATAATGATATGAGAGGGGTCACTGCAGGGCTTGGTAATGATATGAGAGGGGTCACTGCAGGGCTTGGTAATGATATGAGAGGGGTCACTGCAGGGCTTGGTAATGATATGAGAGGGGTCACTGTGTTTTAGATGTGTGTATTTGTATTATTAGTGGATACTGGTCTAATTCTGCCCTGCATGCATTATTTGTAGTTTTCCTCTGGACATGTAGGAGAATCTTACAGAACTCTGCATGCAGGGTCTCAGTGGGGTTTTGATCCCATTGAGTGAAGTCTTGGTTTGTAAGTGGACCCCACAACTCGCTGCCATAGAGTGCAATCGGTTCAATAACACACTCCATAACTTTAAGCCAAATTCTAATCAGTATTTCGGTTTGGATAATTTTTTTTAATGGCATAGAAAGCCTGCGTGCTCTCTCTCTCTCTCTCTCTCTCTCTCTCTCTCCGTCTCTCTCTCTGTCTCTCTCTCTCTCTCTCTCTCTCTCTCTTCTCCTCTCTCTCTGTCTCTCTCTCTCTCTCTCTCTCTCTCTCTCTCTCTCTCGATCCCTCTCTCTCTCTCTCTTCTCTCTCTCTCTCTCTCTCTCTCTCTATCTCTATCTCTCTCTCTCTCTCTCTCTCTCTCTCTCTTCTCTCTCTCTCTCTCTATCTTCTCTCTCTCTCTCTCTCGAATCCCTCTCTCTCTCTCTCTCTCTCTCTCTCTCTCTCTCTCTCTTCTCTCTCTCTCTCTCTCTCTCTCTCTCTCTCTCTCTCTCTCTCTCTCTCTCTCTCTCTCTCTCTCTCTCCCGATCCCTCTCTCTCTCTCTCTCTCTCTCTCTCTCCTCTCCCTCTCGCCCTCTCTCTCTCTCCCTCTCTCTCTCTCTCTATCTCCCTCTCTCTTTCTCTCTCTCCCTCTCTATCTCCCTCCTCGCCCTCTCTCTCTATCTCCCTCTCTCTCTCTCTCTATCTCCCTCCTCTCTATCTCTCCTCTCGCCCTCTCTCTCTCCCTCTCTCTCTCTCTCTATCTCCCTCTCTCTCTCTCTCTCTCTCCTCTCTCTATCTCCCTCTCTCTCTCTATCCCTCTCTCTCTCTCTCTCTATCTCCCTCTCTCTTCTCCCTCTCTCTCTCTCTCTCCCTCTCTCTATCTCCCTCTCGCCCTCTCTCTCTCTCCCTCTCTCTCTCTCTCTATCTCCCTCTCTCTCTCTCTCTATCTCCCTTCTATCTCTCTCTCAGCTCATGAACTGCCTCTTTAAAATGTCCAGTTGAACTCATTTTTAAACCGAGGTAATTGTAGTGTTCAGTACTCTACATGTTTTGTACCAATTGAGAACTTTGGTAGAACATCCTGAGATCTGATCTTTTTTGGAAAATCATTATTTTGGTATTTTTGGGGTTTACTGCAGGTCCAGGTCTGACAGTACTGTTCTAGCAGGTCCAGGTCTGACAGTACTGCTCTAGTAGGTCCAGGTCTGACAGTACTGCTCTAGCAGGTCCAGGTCTGACAGTACTGCTCTAGCAGGTCCAGGTCTGACGGTACTGTTCTAGCAGGTCCAGGATCTGCTGTAGGCCGTCTGCTGTGGGGGACAACAGGACCAGGTCATCTGCAAAGAGCAGGCATTTCACTTCCTGATTGTGGAGACTTACACCAGGGATCGGGGATGTTTCTTTTAGAGTAGCCAATTCATTGATGTAAATATTGAAGAGGGCAGGGCTGAGATTACAGCCCTGATGAACACACCGCCCTCGGGTTAAAGAATTCTGTTCTTATTTTACTTATTTTGATGCTGCACATGTTGCCATTGATTTAATAATATCATATGCTTTACCCCTACACCACTTTCAATAACTTTGTAGAACAGTCCTGTATGCCAAATAGAATCAAAAGCTTTTTGGAAGTCATAAAACAGCATACATTTTGGTTTTATTTTGGTTTATATGTTTATCCATCAGGGTGTGTAGGGTGTAAATATGATCAGTTTTGCGATGTTTTGGTATAAATCCAATTTGGCTTTTACTCAAGACATTGTGCTTGGTAAGGAAGTTCAAAAGTCTGGCATTCATGCTACTACAGAAAACCTTCCCCAGATTACTGCTCACACAGACGCCTCGGTAATTGTTAGGGTCAAATTTGTCTCTGTTTTTGTAGATTGGGGTTATGAGTCCTTGATTCCAGATGTCAGGAAAATAACCTACACTCAGAACCAAATTAAATAGTTTTAATATAGCCAATTGGAATTCTTGTTTATGGGTTTGAGCATTTGGTTCAAGATGCCATCAGGCCCACATGCTGTTTTAGGTTTGAGGGCCTGTAGTTTCTCAAGGAGCTCTTGCTCAGTAATTGAGGAGTCTAATGGATTTTGGTTGTCCTTTATAGCTAGTTCCAATTTAGTCAACTTCTCATGAATGTGTGATTGTTCTGTGTTTGCATTAACTTGAACGGTATGGTATATGTTTTAAAATGAGTTGTCCATATGTCACCGTTTTGTATAGCCAATTCCTCATGTTGGGATTTATTCAGTCTTTTCCAATTTTTCCAGAAGTTGTTTGTGTTGATGACCTCCTCAATTCCTGTCAGTTGCCGTTTGTTGAATTGCTCTATTTTGAGTCTGAGTGTACGTTTGTAGAGTTTTAGGGTCTCACAATAATGAAGGCGTAGATCAGCATTATTGGGGTCTCTGTGTTTTTGGTTTGATAACATCCGAAGCTTTTTCCTAATAGTTCTACAGTCTGTATCAAACCAGTTGTTTTGGTTTATTCATGGTTACTTTCAGTTCAGCTGTTTTTGCAGTTTGCCTGATTATATTGTTAATATTTGTCACTGCTAGATTGAGGCCTTCTTTGTTGTAAGAGTATGTGGAGTTCAGAAAGTTATCTAAAAGTCTTTGGATTTTGGAGTTATTGATTGCTTTCTGGTATTGTTCTGCACTGTTTTGGTCCCATCTGTATGAATTTCTAATGTTGCACAGCTTACTGGGTTGCGTGTGAATTATCTGTATGTCTGATCTTTTGATAAACAGGGTTATTTGACTGTGATCAGACAGAGGGGTTAGTGGTTTGACTGTGAATGAGCTGAGAGACGAAGGGTCGATGTCTGTCATCATATAATCTACGGTGTAGTACTGACTGAGGCTTTAACAGAGCTGTAGGAGGTGCCTTCCGCTCTTATTGACGACGTGGTCGCTGTTGTTCCTGTGGGGGAGAGTGAGAGTGTCTGACATGTTCTGCTTTAGGATGAAATTGTCCTCTTTGGGTCAGAGAGGTCAGCTAGTGTTCCTGGGCCTGGAAATGACTTGTCTCTTTCTCAAGGATGGAGAAGGTGTCATCTGAGAAACAGGAGGATTCAGAGGGGGGGTATATATCGCACAAAGAAACACATCCTTATCAATTGACAGGAGCTCTTTCTTTAGTTTTAGCCAAATGTGGTATTTGTCAATTTTGAGGGGCTCTACTACATTTTGTAGGTCAGATTTGTACCAGATGATTAATCCTCCAGATCCTCTACCTTTGTTAGTGGAGCTGTGTTTTTGAGATGGAACTATTATTTCTCTATAATGTTTTGGACAGTGGGTGACAGTGTCTGCTTTACACCATGTCTCCTGCAGAGTGATGATATCCACATATTTGAGGTTTGTTTTGAAGGCTGAAGAGTTTAACTCCTGGATGTTCCACAAGCATCTGAAAAATGCTGGAAAACAAAAGTCTAAACAATGTCTGAAAAAGGTGTGTGTCTGTGTGTGTGTGTGTGTGTGTGTGTGTGTGTGTGTGTGTGTGTGTGTCTGTGTGTGTCTGTGTGTGTGTGTGTGTGTGTGTGTGTGTGTGTGTCTGTGTGTGTGTGTGTCTGTGTGTGTGTGTCTGTGTGTGTGTGTGTGTGTGTGTCTGTGTGTGTCTGTGTGTGTGTGTGTGTGTGTGTGGTGTCTGTGTGTGTGTGTGTGTGTGTGTGTGTGTGTCTCTGTGTTTGTTTGTGTCTGTGTGTCTCTGTGTGTCTGTGTGTCTGTGTGTGTGTGTGTGTGTGTGTGTGTGTGTGTGTGTCCGCCCCCCATTGTGACTTAAGCATGTATTGTGTGTCTGTGTGTGTGTGTGTGTGTGTGTGTGTGTGTGTGTGTGTGTGTGTCTGTGTGTTGTGTGTCTGTGTGTGTGTGTCTGTGTGTGTGTCTCTGTGTCTGTGTGTGTGTCTCTGTGTGTCTGTGTGTCTCTGTTGTTTGTTTGTGTCTGTGTGTCTCTGTGTGTCTGTGTGTGTGTGTGTGTGTGTGTGTTGTGTGTGTGTGTGTGTGGTGTGTGTGTGTGTGTGTGTGTGTCTCTGTGTGTGTGTGTGTCTGTGTGTGTGTCTGTGTGTGTGTCTGTGTGTCTCTGTGTGTCTGTGTGTGTGTGTGTGTGTGTGTGTGTGTGTGTCTGTGTGTCTCTGTGTGTGTGTGTGTCTGTGTGTGTGTGTGTGTGTGTGTGTGGTGTGTGTGTGTGTGTGTGTGTGTCTGTGTGTCTCTGTGTGTCTGTGTGTGTGTGTGTGTGTGTGTGTGTGTGTGTGTGTGTGTGTGTGTGTGTGTGTATGTCTGTGTGTGAGCTTGGTTTTGTTTTGTTCTAATACTAGTTCAGCGTAGTTCAGATGTACTGAAGGAGCTGTTTGATCTCACTCATTCCTTCAGAGTCCACTTGTCCTCGGAGGGCCTCTGCGTAGCTGCGTGGGGCCTGGTGTGGTTCTGGACTCTGGGGATGTGGGCTTGGTCTGGACTTGGGGCTGAGGGCCGGTCTCTGTGTTTTGGTAGAGTTGGTGGTGTGGTGGTGGGTAGTAGGCTGGGCCAGGGCCTCTCTGCCCATGCTGCTGGAGGTGGTGGTGGTGATGCTCCGGTGGTGGTGGAGGCCTGTGGGGAGTGTTGAATCTGTGTGGATGTCTAGGAGGTGTTGGGCTCCTGGTGGGGTCAGGGTAGTACGGGTCTCTGGGCGGTCCCCTGGCTGGTGTGGAATGGAGGGTTTGGCGTCCGAGTGCCACATCCTTCAGTGTTTTGGTGAATATCCCCACTACCGGCTTCTTTAAGTGGGAGTGGTGGTGTAGGTGCTCAGGAGTTATGGTTGGATGATGGGCAACATGCACGTTAGGAATCAGGGCACACTCTCTGGTGATGTCAATTGATGTGATTTCTCTCTCTCTCAGGTGACTTCTCTCTCTCTCTCTCTCTCTCTCTCTCTCTCTCTCTCAGGTGACTTCTCTCTCTCTCTCTCTCTCTCTCTCAGGTGACTTCTCTCTCTCTCTCTCTCTCTCTCTCTCTCAGGTGACTTCTCTCTCTCTCTCTCTCTCTCTCTCTCTCTCTCTCAGGTGACTTCTCTCTCTCTCTCTCTCTCTCTCTCTCTCAGGTGACTTCTCTCTCTCTCTCTCTCTCTCTCTCTCTCTCTCTCTCTCTCTCTCAGGTGACTTCCTGTTTAACCAGTTTTGTGATGCAGATGTTTCCTCCGCGTTAAACTTTTGGTAAGTGACCCTTTTCAGTTCTGAATGACTCTCAGCTGATCTCATGTTAGTTTCATCAAACTGTAAAAAGCTGTTTGTGTTGAAGAGTTTAGCTCTGTGCTAACAGTTAGCTGTTAGCCACCGTGTTCAGGATCACCAGCTGACTAACTACAGTAGCTAACAATGCTAACTATGCTAACCATGCTAACCATGCTAACAATGCTAACTATGCTAACTATGCTAACCATGCTAACAATGCTAACCCTGCTAACAATGCTAACCATGCTAACCATGCTAACCATGTTAACAATGCTAACCATGCTAACTTTGCTAACCATGCTAACAATGCTAACCATGCTAACCTTGCTAACCATGCTAACAATGCTAACCATGCTAACTATGCTAACTATGCTAATCATGCTAACAATGCTAACCCTGCTAACCCTGCTAACAATGCTAACAATGCTAACCATGCTAACCATGCTAACTTTGCTAACAATGCTAACCATGCTAACAATGCTAACCATGCTAACTATGCTAACCATGCTAACAATGCTAACCATGCTAACTATGCTAACCATGATAACAATGCTAACCATGCTAACTATGCTAACCATGCTAAAATGCTAACCATGCTAACCCTGCTAACCATCATGGAGCTCAATATATAGTAATCAAATGAGAAGCAGAGAGACAGGACTGAAGGTTCTCTGTTAGTGTGATGACAATAAGTGACACATTAAACATGACTGACTCTCACTGATTATTCATGTTTCAAACTCATGACAGGATGTAAAGCAGTCTAAAGTTCATTCTTTACTGCAGTAAAAGTACAAATACAACACTGTCAAAGTACTTTGTTAGTAAGAGTTAAAGCTCTGCTTTGAAAACGTCACTCAGGTAAAAGTACACAAGTATTATCAGCTAAATGTACTTAAAGGGAGATTTTGATCTCATGATCTGCTATGTAAAGATATTAGTGGAGTGATGGCGTCCTGAGCAGAGAATGAAGGAGGAAGAAGTCATGTGATGGGGGGGGGCATTTAGTTCTGGTCTGAGATGCTGGTGCTCTAGTGCGACATCTAGTGGCTCTGAATGTCATCTACAGAACCTTTAACGGATCAGCAGGAACTGAGAGTGTTGTACTATAATACATGATATGAAGACATTATTATTACTGATGCATTCAGGTGTAAACTGCATTTCACTGTTTTGATCTGTTTTATAGAATAATAATAATAATAATAATAATAATAATACATTTATTTATATAGAACTTTTAAACACAGATGTTATGAAGTGTTTCAGACAGAAAAAGCTGATAAAAGAAGTAAAACAATAAGGTAACTGTTAAAACAGAACACTACTAATGAACGAGTAAAGTGGTAAAATATATATGTATATACTGTATATAAATATACACAAACAGATGATATATATATATATATATATATATATATATATATATTAGGGCTGTCAATGTATTAAAATAGTGAATGCTGATTAATGTCAGATTGATGACAGGTGTTTTCTCTGTTCTAAATGTCCAGAGTGCATCTCTCCCAGCAGGGTGGACTCTGCTATGGATCAGTGTGAGGAGGGAGTCCCCCCCTCTAAAACCACTCAGAGCAAAACTCAGAGGTGAGATGACCATCTCTAACTGTCCACCATCATTATTCACTCACTGTCACACACTCAACTACTCTATATGGTTATAATATTAACTACTGAATGTTATAATATTAACTCTTGAATGTTATAATATTAACTACTGAATGTTATAATATTAACTACTAACTACTGAATGTTATAATATTAACTACTGAATGTTATAATATTAACTACTAACTACTGAATGTTATAATATTAACTCTTGAATGTTATAATATTAACTACTGAATGGTTATAATATTAACTACTAACTTTATTAGTGAACAGAGTCAACAACTGATTAGTCAACTAATTAACTGAGAGGAGACGGTTTCTTTCTTCAGATGAAGTTTTGATGAACAGGAGAACGTTACTCATCACTGTCTCTGTTTGTGTCAGGATGCAGCGACAGAAACCAGACTCTCCTGGACCAGATCCTGGATCTGAATCTGGACCCGAACCCAGCTGTGTGTCCATGAAGAGTGACCGGTGTATGGGTCACCCTATCGTCTTTAAAGCTTTACAAGCTGCAGATGGAAGGTAATAATTTATAAGAGAGAGTGAGAATACAACTATAGGAATTGATATCATTGGGTCGTCCTCAGACGGGCTTTCCAGCGGAGCTTCCTGCTGTCTCAGTCCACCACACATCTGGCTAGCTCGCCAGCACTGTCCAGCATCTGTCCTCAGTACGTCCATGTGTGTTGGTGTGGGACGTCCCTGTGATCGATGCCCGTGCGTTGGTTCCCGCAGCATCAGCATGCTTGCTGGGAGTTCTTGATGTCTTTGGCAGTGACTGAGAAGTCTCATTCTCCAGGCTGCCACTTTCTCACTAAGTCTTGGTAGTCCCTCGTTAGCCTTGGTAGTCCCTCGTTAGTCTTGGTAGTCCCTCGTTAGCCTTGGTAGTCCCTCGTTAGCCTTGGTAGTCCCTCGTTAGTCTTGGTAGTCCCTCGTTAGTCTTGTTAGTCCCTCGTTAGCCTTGGTAGTCCCTCGTTAGTCTTGGTAGTCCCTCGTTAGCCTTGGTAGTCCCTCGTTAGTCTTGGTAGTCCCTCGTTAGTCTTGTTAGTCCCTCGTTAGCCTTGGTAGTCCCTCGTTAGCCTTGGTAGTCCCTCGTTAGTCTTGGTAGTCCCTCGGCCCTTGTAGAGACGGAATTAATTAATGATGGTAGCAGTTGGTGTCAAGCAGGCAGCAGACACCCCTGCTCCAGGTATAACCCCGCTCCAGGTGTAACCCCGCTCCAGGTGTAACCCCGCTCCAGGTGTAACCTCGCTCTAGGTGTAACCCCGCTCCAGGTGTAACCCCTGCTCCAGGTGTAACCCCGCTCCAGTTGTAACCCCGCTCCAGGTGTAACCCCGCTCTAGGTGTAACCCCGCTCCAGGTGTAACCCCGCTCCAGGTGTAACCCCGCTCCAGGTGTAACCCCGCTCCAGGTGTAACCCCGCTCTTGGTGTAACCCCGCTCCAGGTGTAACCCCGCTCTAGGTGTAACCCCGCTCCAGGTGTAACCCCGCTCCAGGTGTAACCCCGCTCCAGGTGTAACCCCGCTCCAGGTGTAACCTCACTCTAGGTGTAACCCCGCTCTAGGTGTAACCCCGCTCCAGTTGTAACCCCGCTCCAGGTGTAACCCCGCTCCAGTTGTAACCCCGCTCCAGGTGTAAACCCGCTCCAGGTGTAACCCCGCTCCAGGTGTAACCCCGCTCCAGTTGTAACCCCACTCCAGGTGTAAACCCGCTCCAGGTGTAACCCCTGCTCCAGGTGTAACCCCGCTCCAGTTGTAACCCCGCTCCAGGTGTAACCCCTGCTCCAGGTGTAACCCCGCTCCAGGTGTAACCCCGCTCCAGGTGTAACCCCTGCTCCAGGTGTAACCCCGCTCCAGTTGTAACCCCACTCCAGGTGTAAACCCGCTCCAGGTGTAACCCCTGCTCCAGGTGTAACCCCGCTCCAGTTGTAACCCCACTCCAGGTGTAAACCCGCTCCAGGTGTAACCCCTGCTCCAGGTGTAACCCCGCTCCAGTTGTAACCCCGCTCCAGGTGTAACCCCGCTCCAGGTGTAACCCCTGCTCCAGGTGTAACCCCACTCCAGGTGTAACCCCGCTCTAGGTGTAACTCCATGGTTACCTGCGAGACAAGAAAGCACAGCACTCTGGAGAAGGAATGCAGTTAGTAACAATGAATGGGAAAAGGTGATAATATTGATATCAGGATTAATAAACTGGGTGAACAGATTAATGATCTATGAACACCAGGGCTTAATCCGATCCGATGGAAAGGTATCAGCACCGATACGGACCTTAGTACCTGGATCAAGTGTCACGTAGACGTGATGCATTAAAAACGATTCTCTCTTCTGCTCGGTTTATTTACGGTGATGATTTTTTAATTTTAATTTTAAGAATCTCGTTTGCAAGAGAGACCTGGCCAAGACAGCAGCATTTAAACATACATTAAAGTTCCAGACGCCACAACATAAAACACATATATAGCATAATATCATACAAAACACATTAAATCACGTGTTTGAAGCCAACATTAAAGTGAAAATATTCAGAAACACAGACAGCTCCCGATTGACTCTGCTTCTAGGTCTTTCATTAATGTTTTAAATTCATCAAAAGTAATCAGATTTTCCGGTTTCAATTTAGCTTGCAGTGTATTCCAGGAGAAGGGAGCGGAATAGCTAAAGGCCATCTTACCTAGTTCTGTGCAGACCTTAGGTACAGATAATAAGTACAGGTCAGAGGAGCATTAAGTTTTGATGAACAGGAGAACGTTACTCATCACTGTCTCTGTTTGTGTCAGGATGCAGCGACAGAAACCAGACTCTCCTGGACCAGATCCTGGATCTGAATCTGGACCTGATCCCAGCTGTGTGTCCATGAAGAGTGACCGGTCTATGGGTCGACCTATCAACTTTAAAGCTGGAGAAGCTGCTGATGGAAGGTAATGATGTTGAATGTTGGGTCCCAACATGGGTATATTCAGGCGTTACACTAGTGAACTGGGCCTTGAGTTCCTTGATAGTAGACTGGACAGCAGATATATCCCAAAGACTGCAATCAAACATCTGTCCAATGCTCATGACTAGCTTCTCAGAGATAGATTGGGTTGAGGTGCCATCCAGAGCACTAGCGTAGCCAGAAAAACAGCTGTGGGTGTGCATCAGAAAAACTGCATGTGCCACATGTTCCAGATGTGGACTTGGACTGAAATTCAGCCCAGAACTTTGAGATGGAGAGGTCCTTTACTTGAGCGCCCAGAAGGCAGTTTTAACACTAATACAGTCACCCCAGCTGCCACCTCAGTATATAGCCGATATATGAAAAGTTGTGGCTGGTTGGAAATTCAAAAGAGCAAAACTCTGATGTCCGAGTGCCATTGAATGCAACAAGAGATGATGCTGCCAGCTGATGGTCCGTTTTCTACCGGCCTTGGCAGCTTCTTGTGCAGCCTCTCCCGGTCCCGGCCGCACGCATCGACTGCTCACGACTGTTTTTCCTGCTAAATGTGTGTGTAGGGTTGCCAACTTCAGAAGTGACTCTCAGGCTGGAGTTACTGTAGTTAAGAATGAAGTGATCTTTCCAGTAACATAATGTGGGTTGAGGGCAGTTTGTGAGATATGGACCTTTATGCATGCAGTTAGTGTACGACCCGCTCTACGTCCTGAGCCACAGCTGCAGGCCTTACTGTAAATACATGTCACACTTGTTGCCATTAATTTGTTTGTCAGGATCATTGTCCTGTGGTCCATCTTGCTGAGGTGGTCATCCTCCCCCGTCTCAGGCAGCCCTGGGACTATCTGTTAGGTCCGTCTGCAGCTAGCTTGAATTCTTCCTCACTGAATATGCAGGTTGGGCTGATCATCCTTCCTGCCCCTGGTGGCGTCTTCCTGAACTACCAGCTGTCTCTCCAGCCATCACCAACCTGTTCTTGGTCATCTCCAAGTCGGTTCCTAGGCATCACTGGCTAAACAAGGCTTGGTGGTTTTGAGATATACCCAACGGTACACTTCATCACATCAGCAGTGATGTGATCTTTCAACATTGGACACCCTCTCCCAGGTGACCCAGCCCACCTTGATCAGACACTATAGATCACTCCCTCTGATCCATCACCATCTGGATCGTTCAGCAGCCTCTGATGTGATGCTGATGACTCGATGATGACCAAACAAGTCTCTACATCCAACATCCACAATTACACAGCAAGTTTTCCATCCCTGCCTCTGACACAGCTCAAACATCTCCTGACATTAGATCCTCTTTCTCTTGTGGGACCCCCCAGTAGGACGCTTTCAGGCCTTAGTAATGTTGGTGTTTTTATAGCGCCCACTCTACCTCCTGAGACACAGCTGCCGTCATTCTGCCGTCATCTCAGAACATCTTTAGTTAGCTGCAGATTTAAGTCCTCAAATGTTCTTAAACTTGATGTTTTTCTCCACAGAGTTCATCAGGAGAGCTCAGAGAGCCTCGGTGGTCAGTCTGCCCAGCAGCATCAAACAGACCTGGACTCCATATTTATGGTGTGTACATGAACAAACACACATTTCACTATTAACTACATCAACCACACATTAAATGCTAAACTACCATTCAGGTCCCAACAGTCTCCATGCTGCTCTGTTCAGACCAGCAGGCCTTCAGACTGACAGATGAATCACATGTTGTGTTCTTTATATTAAATGTTCAGTTTATCTTTCTGTTCCAGCTGCTGGAGGACAACATCGGCACTTTTGTGAAGAACGAGTTGAAGAAGATCCAGAAGGTTCTGAGTCCAGATTACCCAGAATGCTTAGAGAGTCAGAGGGAGGATGAGGAGGTGTTGGACGGTGAGGATGAGGAGCAGAGGAGGAGCAGCAGGGAGGCTTTTCTGAAGATCACACTGAACTTCCTGAGGAGAATGAAGCAGGAGGAGCTGGCTGACTGTCTGCAGAGCAGTAAGAGGATTTTAACAGATTTAACATGATGGAAAGAGGAAATGGAGACAACATGGGAGAAGTTTACATTTAAAACTCTGCTGTTAATATGCTGCACACATCTTCATCAGATCAGAGGCTGTTTGTCCTCCACTGATGAGCTGGATAAATCTGATGGAGGAGGAAAAACTAAATGTTTAGATTCTCTGATCTTCTGTAGGATCCACTCACTGATTTCATTTCTTGTTTGTTCATTCAGAAACTGTTGCTGCAGTGTGTCGACGTAAACTCAAGTGTAACCTGAAGAAGAAGTTCCAGTGTGTGTTTGAGGGGATCGCTAAAGCAGGAAACCCAACCCTTCTGAATCAGATCTACACAGAGCTCTACATCACAGAGGGAGGGACTGCAGAGGTCAATGATGAACACGAGGTCAGACAGATTGAAACAGCATCCAGGAAACCAGACAGGCCAGAAACAACAATCAGACAAGAAGACATCTTTAAAGCCTCACCTGGAAGAGATGAACCAATCAGAACAGTGATGACAAAGGGAGTGGCTGGCATCGGGAAAACAGTCTTAACACAGAAGTTCACTCTGGACTGGGCTGAAGACAAAGCCAACCAGGACATCCAGTTCATATTTCCATTCACTTTCAGAGAGCTGAATGTGCTGAAAGAGAAGAAGTACAGCTTGGTGGAGCTTGTTCATCACTTCTTTACTGAAACCAAAGAAGCAGGTTTCTGCAGGTTTGAAGAGTTCCAGGTTGTGTTCATCTTTGACGGTCTGGATGAGTGTCGACTTCCTCTGGACTTCCTCAACAACAAGATCCTGACTGATGTTACAGAGTCCACCTCAGTGGATGTGCTGCTGACAAACCTCATCAGGGGGAAACTGCTTCCCTCTGCTCGCCTCTGGATAACCACACGACCCGCAGCAGCCAATCAGATCCCTCCTGAGTGTGTTGACATGGTGACAGAGGTCAGAGGGTTCACCGACCCACAGAAGGAGGAGTACTTCAGGAAGAGATCCAGAGATGAGAAGCAGACCAGCAGCATCATCTCCCACATCAAGACATCACGAAGCCTCCACATCATGTGCCACATCGCGGTCTTCTGCTGGATCACTGCTACAGTTCTGGAGGAGGTGTTGAAGACCAGAGAGGGAGGAGAGCTGCCCAAGACCCTGACTGAGATGTACATCCACTTCCTGGTGGTTCAGTCCAAAGTGAAGAACGTCAAGTATGATGGAGGATCTGAGACAGATCCACACTGGAGTCCAGAGAGCAGGAAGATGATCGAGTCTCTGGGAAAACTGGCTTTTGATCAGCTGCAGAAAGGCAACCTGATCTTCTATGAATCTGACCTGACAGAGTGTGGCATCAATATCAGATCAGCCTCAGTCTACTCAGGAGTGTTCACACAGATCTTTAAAGAGGAGAGAGGACTGTACCAGGACATGGTGTTCTGCTTCGTCCATCTGAGTGTTCAGGAGTTTCTGGCTGCTCTTCATGTCCATCTGACATTCATCAACTCTGGTGTCAATCTGATGGCAGAAGAACACACAACCTCCCGGTTGTCTGAAGTGTTCGTAGGAAAATCCACACATTTCTCCCAGAGTGCTGTGGACAAGGCCATACAGAGTCCAAACGGACACCTGGACTTGTTCCTCCGCTTCCTCCTGGGTCTTTCACTGCAGACCAATCAGACTCTCCTACGGGGTCTGCTGACACAGACAGGAAGTAGCTCAAAAACCAATCAGGAAACAGTCCAGTACATCAAGAAGAAGATCAGTAAGAATTCCTCTGCAGAGAAAAGCATCAATCTGTTCCACTGTCTGAATGAACTGAATGATCGTTCTCTGGTGGAGGAGATCCAACAGTCCCTGAGTTCAGGAGGTCTCTCCACAGATAAACTGTCTCCTGCTCAGTGGTCAGCTCTGGGCTTCATCTTACTGTCATCAGGAGAAGATCTGGACGTGTTTGACCTGAAGAAATACTCTGCTTCAGAGGAGGCTCTTCTGAGGCTGCTGCCAGTGGTCAAAGCCTCCAACAAAGCTCTGTACGTGGACACATAACTATCCACATTAAATGTTGTTTTATTATTCAGAAACAACAACAACCATTGTTTGTAATTGTTTCTTATGTATTGCTGATTCTTCTTCAGACTGGGTGGCTGTAACCTCTCAGAGAAAAGCTGTATAGCTCTGTCCTCAGTTCTCAGCTCCCAGTCCTCTAGTCTGAGAGACCTGGACCTGAGTAACAACAACCTGCAGGATTTAGGAGTGAAACTGCTGTCTCCTGGACTGAAGAGTCCCCACAGTACACTGGAAACTCTCAGGTTGGTTTTCAACTATTTTAAAATGAAGACTCTTTGAGCTGTTATTTACTTTTTATTTAATCCTTTTAGGTTACCTGGCTGTAACCTCTCAGAGAGAAGCTGTGAAGCTCTGTCCTCAGTTCTCAGCTTCCAGTCCTCTCGTCTGAGAAACCTGGACCTGAGTAACAATGACCTGCAGGATTCAGGAGTGAAGCTGCTGTCTGCTGGACTGAAGAGTCCCCACTGTGAACTGGAAACTCTCAGGTTGGTGTTCAACTATTTGAAAAATAATGACCCTCTGAGCTCTTTCTTTAGTTTTCACTCTAACACATTTCCATTTATCATGCTCACACATCCACATCGACATTACTGATGTTACTGACTGACACACTCCACATTGGTAGTTATTTCTGTACTTCCTTAATTTATTTATAATAAATATCTTTAATTTAAAATCATTCACTGCATCCTTTCCCATATTTGTCATGGCCTAGGAGCCGGGCTATGACAGTTTCTTCATATTTATTATTGGATGGACTTTTTACTAAGAGGCTGTACATTGTCAGATAGGAGCTGTGAAGCTCTGTCCAGAGTTCTCAGCTCCTAGTCCTCTAGTCTGACACACCTGGACCTGAGTTACAGTGCAAGTTAAGTTTTGAGGCTTTTTAGTCCTTTCCATGATCCTGTATTAAATGTGGCAGCAATATCGTACTGAAGGGGTTTGCTGACTCAGGAGCTCGTCACCAGTATAGACACAGAAACTTGACTTGGATATATAAAGCCCAGGTTTATTACAGTACTTTAATTATGTTAATCTGTAGTCCAATGTGTGGTCTAAAGATAATAAAACCACAACAATAACGAAACAAGTCATCGGTGAGAGTTGGATCGTAGATCAACTAATAAATGAAGAGGTTTTCTTCAGTCTCATTACAACAGTCCAGTACAATGGCTCCATTACTGCTGATGTTACACCAATCAGCATATTGATCTCACCCTCCATCTTACCTTCACTCATCACCAAGACACCAAAATACTCTGCACATGGGACCGTGACTCACTCCCAACCCTAAAGGACCACTACACCACTTTCTGGTAGCGTGCTATGGCCTCAGACTTGAAGGTGTTCCAGAGTTCAGAGTTCAACTCCAGGCAGCCTCCTCCACAACAACAGAACTAATTTTAATTTAGAGAGTTTACACTGTGTGTGTTTGTGTGTGTGTTTAGTCTGTCAGGCTGTCTGATCACAGAGGAAGGCTGTTCTTCTCTGGCCTCAGCTCTGAGCTCCAACCCCTCCCATCTGAGAGAGCTGGACCTGAGCTACAATCATCCAGGAGACTCAGGAGGGAAGCTGCTGTCTGCTGGACTGGAGGATCCACACTGGAGACTGGACACTCTCAGGTATGGACAGACAACAGACTGGACTCTCTCAGGTGTGGACAGATGGACAGACAGAAAGACGACAGCAGCTCTCACACTGTCTCTCTGTCCCTAACTGAGGAACTCTGGTTCATGTTTAATGGAGGATCTGAGTGAAGCTGTATGAAGTTGATTGTGACTGTTTCCTCCTGCAGGATGGACCATGGTGGACAGCAGTGGTTGAGACCTGGTGTGAGGAAGTGTGAGTGTGTTTTAAGATTGATTTATTTATTTTATGTCAAAAGGCTAGTTTTCAGCTGTTGTCTGTCAGCCTGATGTTAAATTAGTCTTTAAAACACGATAACATGTAAAATTAGAACCAGAGAAAGCAGAACATGAACCGCTGAACAGGATAAAACAGGATAATGTAATCATAGCTCTGTCTTCTACTATGGAGGGATGGAGGACGACCTGAAGAAGGGCCTCAGATAACCTCCACTAGCATATTTAGCTACGTTATTGACTCCGTTGCTACAGACGGTGAAGAGATGAACAATCTGAAAAGCTCTGAGGCAGATCAGTACTTCCACAGTAACAAGGTTTAGCTTTTTCTACACAGATAACCGTACTTAAACTATCTGTAGTCTAATGCTGCCCTGCACTCCGTCTCATAAACTGCCTTACATTATAAACTGGACAGAAAGTAGTTAAAGTAACTGGCTGTCATTAAACCAACGCTACAATGCTGAGTCCTCCCTACACATGACATCATACCTGATGTCCTCCTGGCTCTGCTGTCAGTCCTTTAAGGACCTGACGTCTCTTCTCCGCTGCTCTTTATAGCCCAACCACAAAGTAGGATACGAGTTTTCCTCCGTTGGCTTTTAGTCCACTAAATGAGATGAGCTCACATAACGAGGGTTTATGGTGGTCTCTTCTAGTTGAGGTTTCTCAGCCACATTCTTCTGGATTCCTCGTCTGTAGGTCGGCGATGGAAAGTGTTCCGTTGGTCACAACAACAATCCCTTTTTGTTTGGGTGCATGTTCAACACACTGTTGTTGAAGCCACAGATTTAGCTCTGTCTGGTTGTTAGTACAGCCGCTAACAGCACAACAAGTACCAGAGCTCCACAAGGACATTTTAGAAAATGCTAATTTAACGTTAGTTATAATAATAATAATAATAATAATAATAATAATTAATTGGACTTATATAGCGCCTTTCAAGAAACCCAAGGACGCTTTACAAAGAGGGCACACAAAATCATACTGATAAATAAAAACAAAAGGAAATAAAACAACAAATCAAAACAGGAGCTAAGTCATTAAAGGAGTGATGTGTAGGAAGAGTTAGAGGTCAGAGGTCTTGATGAACAGCTGGTGCTGGAGGTGCTTTTTGAAAGTGTCCAGGGATGAAGCATTTCTGATCTCAGAAGGGAGAGAGCTCCAGAGGGCGGGGGGGCCGCGACGCTGAAGGCTCTCAGCCGGGTTTGGGGTGGGGGGGTGGAGAGCAGACCGGTGTCGGAGGATCGTAGTCTCTGGGATGGAGTGTAGAGGTGGAGAAGGTTGGTTAGGTACTGGGGGGCATGGAGGGATTTGTATGTGAGAAGGAGGAGTTAATAGTTGATGTAGGACTTGATTGAAGATGGATGAGTGTCGGGGTGATGTGCTGCCAGAGCCTAGTGCGGGTCAGAACCCTGGCAGCTGAGTTCTGGACGTACTGGAGCCGGTCCAGGGCTTTGCTGGGTACCCCGGACAGGACTCCATTCCAGTAGTCCAGACGGGAGCTGATGAAGGAGTGGATGAGGGTCTCTGCCACGGAGTCGGAGAGTGATGGCCGGAGGCGGGAAATGTTTCTGAGGTGGTAGGAGGCAGATTTAGTGACGGATTTGATATGTGAATGAAATGAGAGGGTGAAGTCCAGGATGACACCAAGGTTGAGGACCTCGGAGGACGGGCAGATGGAGCTGCCATCCAGGTCCAGGAGGAGATCTCCAACCTTCCGGAGCAGTGCCTTAAGGAGCCTCAACCATGAGCTCTGATTTGCTGCTGTTCTGTAGCATGAATGTTGTGATTTGTAGATGTTGGGGGAGATGGATTGAGGAGAGCGACATCAACACAGATGAGAGGTCTCAGATTGCCGGGTTGCACGTGGAGTTTGCTGTGATGACGTCGTAGCGGTGCGGCAGAGCGCCGGTCAGAATGAATGGTGGGAGTAGCTCGATCAGAGTAAACAAACTTGCAGCGGGCAGCCCTGTGCACATAACGTGGACGACGCAGGAGTCTGTTGGATTTAATTACAGCACGAGAGTTTGTAGTAAAACGTGTGAACACCAGCTGTTACAGCTCAAACAGGATAATGGGATCATAGCTCTGTCTTCAGATGACCTAGTTTTCCTCCGATCGCTGAATAAATACTTCCAGATCGTGTAGAACATTTATTTGCGCGTCTTCCTCAGTTCACCATCTTTCATTCCCGACCAATCAGAGACCTCCACCTTCTGTTCCTGTGAGGTTTGTTTTGAGTGAGTTTGTGAGGTGCACCCAATTTACATTTTTTTATTCTTATTTTATTCTAACGTTTTTATGTATTCTTTTGTTTTTATACTGCTTATTTGCACCAAACAACAAAACCAAAGCATTTTTTATTTTTGTTCTTCTTCTTTGAGGTATTTCTTTATTTTGTCTTACATTTATTTTCTTTGTTTTCTTTGTTAGATAAGTGAAATACATGAAATGTCATGTCTCTCTTTCTTTGAAATTCTGACTTAACATTTCATTGTATAATTTAATTATTAATATTGTTAGTCTGTCTGTATGTGTATATATGTATATATGTAAAATTAAAAAAAGCTAATTCCTAGTGTGTCACACCTGGCAATAAACACCATTCTGATTCTGACGTCATGGTTACACTGTTTGTTTTCTTCTTCTTCTTCTTCTTCTTCTTCTTCTTCTTCTTCTTTGGTGTTAATTGTCGGTTGGTAAACCAGCTTATAGGTGCATTATCACCACCTACTGGACTGGAGGGTGGAGCAGTAGATTGGCAGGAAAAATAAATAAATCAAAAAATATATATATATATATAAATAAATAAAATAATAATAATTATTAATAATAATAACAATACTAATAATAATTAAATTCTCCATTATTCCTGTTGCCCTTAAGTAATTAATTAGAGGATTGTGTACTTTCTTAGATGTATTTCCTAGTAGATTGTAATATTTCCATCATCTACTCCTGATAGCAATTCCCTTCTTTCTTCGTCATATATATATATATATATATATATTTTTTTTTTTATTTAAAAATGACAGTATCCATAGTAACAGCAGGAAACATTAAAATCATTTACATGAAGCATCGCGAAAACATAAACAAAGAGCTGTGACAAACATAAAAGGACAACAGAAATGAAACAAAACCAACATAAAATAATAATTTAAAAAAACACAATAAAAATAAATAAATAATAAATAATTTCTTTGTCATATTTGTTGCAGTCTATAAGAACATGCTCGACACTTTCCGGTTTATTACAGTGCGCACTGTTTGTTTTGTCCGTGTTCAATAAAGTTAATACAATAAAAACACAATAATTATTATTGTTTTTTTTTAATTTTGTTTGTTTTGTTTCATTTCTGTTTTCCTTTAATGTTTGTCACAGCTCTTTGTTTATGTTAATGCTTCTTCTGTATGTAAATGTTTAAAATGTTTAAAATGTTTAAAATGTTTTAAATGTTTTTGATGATTTAAATGTTTTCTGCTGTTGCTATGGATACTGTCATTTTGAAATAAAAAATAAAAGTGAATACATAAAGAATACTGTGACAGCAGACTGACGTCATTGAGGCGCGACGCCGCCTCCAGAGGAACACGTGTTTTCACCAGCAGGACCAGCAGGACCAGGACCCGCTGTAGACCCGTTTAGAGTCCAGATCTCGGTCCTGTTAGACCCGGTAGAGATGTCGGACAGCAGCCGGTGGTGCTCGGTGTTTGTGGGCTCAGAGACCGGCATCCTGAAGGGGGTCAGTCTGACCCGGAAGCAGGCTTTCAACTTCTGCAACACGAGCCAGCTGAGCCGGGACCAGGAGGTCCGGGTCCTCTGCTGGGGGGACCCGGCGGAGAGCGAGCTGCTGGTGGGCTCCGTGGACGGAACCGTGAAGACCTTCAGCACAGAGAAGGGCTCGTTCACGGAGACCCGGATCTGCGGAGACCCGCAGGAGGGCTGCTTCACCGGGCTGGCGGTCCTCAGCGGATCCGGATCCGGATCAGAATCCTCCGGGTCCCTGGTGACCTGCGGGGAGTTCGGGAAGCTGCGGGTCTGGAGTGAGACCAGCAGCGAGCCCGCTCTGGAGCTGGATGCCGGGAGGAACGTGAGCCGGATGCGGCAGAGTCCGGTAGACCGGAACCGGCTGGCCACCGGAGGGAAGGAGACCGGACTGAAGATCTGGGACCTGCAGAAACCAGATGGACCCGTCTGGACCGCCAAGAACCTGCGGGACGACTGGCTGGACCTGCGGAGACCACACTGGATCCGGGACCTGGCCTTCATCCCGGAGACCGACAGAGTGGTCACCTGCACGGGTTACCACCAGGTGAGCTCCCACCTTATAGACCAGACTCCATTCAGAAACTGACCACTTTAAAGTTTACCTCTCTGTGGGACAAGTTTATACCTTTTTAAAAAGTTTTCATCCATTGAGTTATGATCTATAAACTGTATTTTATAATTCGGCACACATCCAATAAGTTAATATTAAAGGGAATTGTTGTAAACAAAAGGGACACCCCACCATCTAGATAGAGAACACAGGACAGGAACCTGCTGACTGACAGGTCTTTTAAAAAGGGGACAAACAATAAACAACAAAACTAATGTTTTCTAAAGCTGTAAAGGTTTGTTTACATCTGTAATGTAATGTATGTATATGTATAGAGATGGTTTAATATTACACGAGGAGATGGTGATAAAAGTAGTTGTGACACTGAATGCACCACAGCTGTCTGCAGAGATCTGTCTCATACACCAGACTCCATTCAGAAACTGTCCATTTTAAAGTTTCGTTCTCTGAATGCACCACATCTGTCTGACAACATGTGTGTCTTTGTGGTTAAGACCTTTAACGTTGTTGTCTCCCCCGCCAGGTCCACGTGTACGATCCCTCCTCCCCTCAGCGGCGTCCCGTCCTGGAGGTGGAGTACGGCGAGCACCCGCTCACCGCTCTGTCTCTGCCCGCCAGCGGGAACACGGTGGTGGTGGGAAACACCCACGGCCAGATCGCCATCCTGGACCTGAGGAAAGGTGTGGTCCGCGGCTGTCTGAAGGGGCTCGCGGGGGGCGTGCGGGCGCTGCAGTGTCACCCCTCCCAGCCCCTGGTGGCGTCCTGCGGCCTGGACCGCTTCCTGCGCATCCACAGCCTGGAGGACCGCAAACTGCAGCACAAAGTCTACCTCAAGTCCAGACTCAACTGCCTCCTGCTCGCCAGCAGAGACCTGGAGGACGGAGGGACGGCGGCGCCGGGGTCTCAGGAGGTGAAGGAGGAAGACGAGGGCGAGGACGACGAGGTGTGGGAGAACATGGAGCGCCTGGAGGAGAAACCGAAGAGGAAAACAACAACAGAGGAAGGAGGAGAAGAAGAGGAGCTGCAGAAAGGGAGCAAGAAGAAGAGGAAGAAAGGACCAGACTGAGAGGCGTTTGTGGCGTGATCAGAGCGTGGGACATTTGAACGCCTGTCTCTACAAATGTGTTTTGTAATATTTAGTCAGCAGTCTGAGAGCTTTATTAAAATAACAGAGAAATGTCTTATGAGTAATATTCATTATAAACAACTCTTTTTAAAATCTGATCACTTTTTCTCACCTGAATGTTTCAGTAAAAGATTTCACACGTTTAAGGACAAAAACCAGAATCAGATTTCTACAAATACTCAGGAACTACCGCACTCAGTATGTCGTGTTTATTTAAACCACAATCAGATTCCAGAATAGCCGTAACACAGAGATCTGCCAGTCTTATAGACCAAACTCCAGTCAGAAACTGTCCGTTTTAAAGGTAACTTCTCCGAAGACGCAGCCGGTCTTTAGTCTTTAATTAAACTGAGTCATGTAGAGTTCTACAGGAACGAGTCCTAATTACCAGAAATGAGTGAACATTTTAGCACTTCCTGTTCCCTCGTCTGGAAGTCAAACCAGGGTTTGTTAAATACTCGATAAATCTCCCTTTAAGGTACATTTTGAACTGATAAAAACAATGTGTTTAATTAACCTTTTGAATGGACTGACCGGCCTACTGTCACCTGAAGTAAAGGATCTTCCTCCTCCGCTGCCTGAAGGTTAGGAAGAGTGAAGACAGACAGTTATCAACATGTATTAAGAGGTTTTATTAGCAGTAGCATCACATTAGTAACAGTCTGGAATGAAATGAAAATCCACCCTGAAGCAGAATTCACACGTCGTCTTCTTCCTCCTCCGTTTTATAAACGATCCACAGACGTTTCTCAGCAGGTCTGAGGATCTAAAAGTCAGTATTTCTGATGTGTGACCGTTCTGCTTCAGGGCTCAGGATTCTGGACTCGGTCTTCAGTCTGTTGGTCCACTTCAGTCCTCATTCATTAAAAAACAGCAAACTGATCTGAAACATTTCTGTGATAACATTTAAAGTAGCTCTTCAGCAGCTACACGTTGAATCCCTTTCTGACCACAGGTCAAGAAAAAACATGAAATAAAACTTTAGAAACACTCAAAACGTTCATCTCCACAGACACGCAGGGCTTCTCTCCTGTTGTTGAGACGATATTAATAATATTAATAACAATACATGTGAGATCTTTAAAGTCGCAGTGAAACAGCAGTTGGAGCATCTTTTCTTCTGCAGCGTGACCAGTTTCTGGGTCAGATGGAACAACGGCTGCCGGAGGGGTTTAAATGAAATGACGTCTTTACCGACGTTACCGACGTCACCGACGTTACCGACGTTACCGACGTCTTTACTGACGTTACTGACGTTACCGACGTTACCGACGTTACTGACGTCTTTACTGACGTTACCGTCTTTACTGACGTTACTGACGTTACCGACGTTACCGTCTTTACTGACGTTACCGACGTTACCGTCTTTACTGACGTTACTGACGTTACCGACGTTACCGTCTTTACTGACGTTACTGACGTTACCGACGTTACCGTCTTTACTGACGTTACCGACGTTACTGACGTCTTTACTGACGTTACCGACGTTACTGACGTCTTTACTGACGTTACTGACGTCTTTACTGACGTTACCGACGTTACTGACGTTACTGACGTTACCGACGTTACTGACCTGAGATCTCCTTAAATAACATTTAGATTTTTATTAAACATGATGGCGTCTGAAGCGGTGACATCACAGCGCTGTAAAC